>NC_092334.1:304910192-305218076 GCF_046630445.1 Rutidosis leptorrhynchoides
ACATTGAACAACTAGACAAAGCAAGGTTGGCCTCGGATTCACGAACCTATATTAGTTGCATTTCTATTAAAACGTATGATAGAAATATCAAAATTTCATTTGTTAATGTGTATTATTTATATATTGTATAGTTATAAGATTTATATTAGATTTCATTTAAAAATATATTTTATGTGATATCTTAAATTATATGATTATTTTATGTGATATCTTGTACATGTAGTTTGTGACGACCCGGAAATTTTCGACCAAATTTAAACTTAACCTTTATATGTTTCTGACACGATAAGCAGAATTTGTAATGTTGAATCTCAAAAAGTTTGGAACTACATTCATGTAATCAATTACCTTTTGACCGTGTTCGACGATTCACGAACAATTATGTGTATATAGATATGTATATATAATATATAATATAAACTGAAAACATTAACAAAGTATTAGATATATGATACTTTACATAAACATATTTGTTTCGATATATTTATCGACAAAATTAAGAGATAATATCAAATGATTGAATTATCAGATACATTATGATATGATTACGGGCCTATGTTATGAGGTCCACTGTGATTTAAGAAATCTATTTTTTTTGACAACTCATTACTTAACCAGTATGATAAAGATAACGATATTTATATTTTATTTTATTAAATATATATATATATATATATATATATATATATATATATATATATATATATATATATATACATATATATATATAACGATTTAAATTAATATTATATATATTTTTATACGCGTATTATACGTACATAGTTTTATACTTTTACTATACTTTAACTTTACCTTTACTTTACTTTTACTTTACTTTAACTTTAATAATTCATACTTTAATAATTCACTTTAATAATTCATACTTTAATAATTCACTTTAATAATTCATACTTTAATAATTCACTTTAATAATTCATACTTTAATAATTCACTTTAATAATTCATACTTTAATAATTCACTTTAATTCATACTTTAATAATTCACTTTAATAATTCATACTTTAATAATTCACTTTAATAATTCATACTTTAATAATTCACTTTAATAATTCAAAAATCTATTATAAATAGAATTCAATAGGTTTCATTATTTCATAGAAACTTGAAAATATATTTCTCTAAACTCTCTCAATCGAATTACATATATATATATATATATATATATATATATATATATATATATATATATATATATATATATATATATATATATATATATATATATATATTTACTTAGTATTATTTCAAGATATTATTAGTATACATAAAATACTACGACGGAGTTATATTCAGACGATTTCAAAATAAGTTTTCAAATGGGATAGAGCTAAGGAAATTATGGGTTATATCTATGAAGGTTATGGGTATTGATCGAGGGTATTGCTCGTGAGGTCAACCTAACGTTTATCATTTTCGTTGCGTCTACGTACTTTCCTGCAATATTGAATCACAATATTGATACATGAGCATTCATATCTTATCTTTTATATATTAATAGTGTATCCCTAACTAGTGCTCGAGTATATATGATTATGCATGTTTGTATGCTTAGTTTTGTCGTTAAATAGTTTATGATAAATCACAAATTTGATACATATGCTACTGAGATAAGTTATATGATATGCATGTCGTTGAAAATCTGAAGAAAAAATTAATAACTTTTCATTTAGAAATCGTGTGGTTTCGATGAACGGATTAAAAGATATGGTCAATTGAATTATCATTAATTTTAATATTATTATTAAAACGATTATTATAACTGTTATCAGTTGATGTTATTACTAAAATTATCTTTATTACTAAAAATTAATATTTTTGTTGAAACTATCATTTTATTATTTTTATCATTATTATTATTATCAATATTATTTTATCAAATAAATATGCGTACAAAGATATTTTTACCACACGTAATGTAATTACATCAATAATACATACCACTATATTTTTATGATATTAAGTGAATTTTATAAATTTTATTATTTGAGATATATAAAAGTATATTTTTATCATATATGAATTTTAATATAAATTTTTATTTATTAATAAATGACTTGTATTATTTAGTATAATAAGATCTGATAAATATATTTAAATATATAAAACTACTATATATAAGTTATATAATAAACATGTATAGATTTTGGAAGTCATTTTGGGTCAAGTTGACTTTTGTTGACGTTTGCATGTCGGTCTCGAGCATTAGGATTGTGATACACTACGACTTGACCTAAATTGTTAGACAGATATTGACCAACATATAAATATATATACTTAATATAGGTTCGTGAATCCGAGACAAACACTGCACTTGTTCAGTGCCGTCATATACATAATTGCTACGAAATACAGTATTGTGAGTTTCATTTGCTCCCTTTTTATATATATTTTTGGGCTGAGAATACATGCGCTGATTTATAAATGTTTTACGAAATAGGCACAAGTACTAAAACTAATTCTATGTGGGTTTAAACCAGAAATATACCCTTAGCTTGGTAACATTAAACTACTTATCTATGTACGGTAGGCGCGAATCCTAAAGATAGATCTATTGGGTCTGACAAACCTCATCCTGACTATGGGATGCTTTAGTACTTCGAGGTTATTTTAAACACACCTGATCTGGTGTACTTCAGAGGATAAAACATGAACGTTAAAGCTTGTTACCGGGTTCCTACAACTTATAGAATACTTTTATACACTTGTGAGTGTACATATATTTATAAACAGAAATCTTGTGGTCTATTAATATATTGAAATGATTGTTATGATAAACCTATGAACTCACCAACCTTTTGGTTGACACTTTAAAGCATGTTTATTCTCAGGTATTAAAGAAATCTTCCACTGTGCATTAGCTCATTTTAAGGATATTACTTGGAGTCATTCATGGCATATTTTGAAAGACATTGCATTCGAGTCATTGAGTTCATCAAGATTATTATTATGTCAATTATAGTTGGATGTATTATGAAATGGTGTGCATGCCGTCAACTTTCGTTGTAAAGAAAGTTTGTCTTTTAAAAACGAATGCAATGTTTGTAAAATGTATCATATAGAGGTCAAATACCTCGCAATGTAATCAACTATTGTGAATCGTTTATAATGTATATGAACGGGTCCTTTCAGTTGGTATCAGAGCGGTGGTCTTAGCGAACCAGGTCTTGCATTAGTGTGTCTAACTGATAGTTGTTAAGATGCATTAGTGAGTCTGGACTTCGACCGTGTCTGCATGTCAAAAGTTTTGTTTATCATTTTTAGTCGGAAATCATCTACTTACCATCCTTAGGAAATTACCTGCTTATCATTCTTAGTCTAGACACGTCTTGCTGCATTGATTGCATGAATAGTGTATAGACAAAATTCATATCTTAGCGTATCTGCTAAATCACATCTTATCGTATCTATTACCGTAAACTTTGCCTGACATATTCCGTAAATTCCTCCGTAATCTATGAAATATTTTGATCTATATATATAGATATTCTATGTAGTTAGAATACCACCCGATAGCCGGAAAATCATTTCGTATCAAAAATCCTTTATCAAATCGTCCGAAATGGAATTCGTCATCAGTTCAAGTTCCTCGAATTCTGAAATGGAATCCCACTCAAGCTCCGAAAGCAGTGTGACTGGAATGGATCAACCAATCAGCCATCATCTATTCTGGATGAATTGTGGATGGGTTCGTAGCCTCCTTAATCATTGGAGACAAGAAGAAGGCGATCCTTTCCATCCACCACATTGCCCTCTTGGCAATGAACCTGAAGCACTTACTGGCGAACCTGTTTGAAACACCATTTTCTCTCATTTCCAGAGTATCTCGTCATGATTATATACTACACCAAATTCTAGATCTTATTTATCCGCTCGTCCGAACCGACAATCACCCCGGTGTAATAGAAGAAGTCAACGAGCTTCGCGCTCGGGTAGTGGCTTTGGAGAATATGGTGCAAAGGTTACAAACACCAGCAGTAGCACCAGCAGCATAACCAGTACCACCATCAATAACATCAACAGTACCATTACCACCACCAACAACAACCGCATCGCAAACCTCAACTTCACAATCTGTCCCACGAGCATCGACGTCATACGCCATGTAGATACCAAGGAATACCACAACGATGAAGTATTGATTCATAACTTCATTGGGGAAACATTCTACGGTGATTATGTAATTTCTGAAGTTTAGAAATTATCTATCCTAGCCTTAACCATAGATCAAATGAGTTTAATTTAATATTAACTCATTAAATCAATATTACATCTGAAGAAATATACACATATATATTTCCATAAAGACTGTAATAAAATTCTTTTGTACAAAATATTAATTGTGAAATTTTTTTTTAACTGGTAGGTAATACCCGAGAGATATATAAATTCACAATTAATATGTTACATTCTTCGAATCTGATTCAGCAAATCATCCATTATACTCCCTACTTTCACAACAATATACATTCTTTTATAGAAATCAAAACAACCATACTCATTCAAAATCTAATTACATATTCTGATTTTGAAATCTCAGAATTCGATTCAAGATATAACCGAAATCATCACTCTTAGATTGCTACATCTTTCAAAACTATACTTTGACTTCAAAACTGTCCTAGAACCTCATTTCTATTCATGGAACTCACAAAAATATTTGTATCATTCAAAATCTTAGAACATCATATGTATATTAACAATTACAATATGTGTTCAAACACTTCAAAATTCCTAAAGACATGCGAGATGATGATCCAACCACATATTACCCACTGTCATGCATCTGAAAAGCTCTCGAAACCAAAGTTATAGTTTAACACGTATCCGTGTCAGATCCTTTGATATTTATTACCAAATATAATTTTTCAATCTCTTTCCAAAATAGACAGTTTTGTCACAGTTCCAGCAAATCACCTTCATTTGTTTATACGAATAAACCTTATTATAACAATTACCTCTTCATCATTGTTACCGGGGAACCTTTCATATCTCGCCACATTAGCAGTAAACTTATCAACAACTTCATTAACCTTCGACTTAAGCCTCTCCGAAAAGCCACTATACTTATTCATTAAAACCCCATCATGTACTCACCTACATCTTGTAACAATAATTGTCACACCAAGTACTGGGAATTAGCAATCAGTATTTTGAATTTCGCGACAATTTTACGTCAAAAGTTATACATATAACGTCTATCTCCTAGACTTACATACTTCGAATGTGAATTTTCTGAAAAACATCCCAAACTATGAACTAGTTCTCCGAAATTGGAAAAATACTGATGAAGCAGCAAAAACTGTAAACGACTTTAACAGTCAAAAGTTTGATGATAAAGAATAGTATGGTGGTAAAGCTGAGAAAAATAGAAGGTTTGAAACTGGAAAACGGATTGAGCAGACCATGAAGGAGGCTGTGGACAAATCACAAAGACTAAACCTGCTTTCAAAGGATTCAAATGATTCAGTGTCTACTGAAATCGTTAGCAAACACCTTACTTCTTATTCTAAACCTTCACAGACAAATCTTCTTCATCATCCATATTATCGTATCTTTTATTATAATATCTTCGATATTCCTGAAGATATTTTCACAACTATTCTTATCCGATATCTTTTATCTCTTCGCAATATCTGCGTTACAACATAAAAAGAAACTGTGTTAGTTTCTAAATTTAAAAAAAAAATTTGAATTTAAAATAGGAATGTTTTTGAAGTAGTGTTGGGAACTGAAGCATGAGTTAGTATAATATAATAACACTTGATCAACGTGATTATATTACAGTAAGTCATGCTGAGTTTCTAATGGAATGTGATGATTCACAGAACATACCGTCATCATGTATTGTTTACACGACTCTTACATTCTACCCAATTTTCAAACATATTAAGAACATATCATCTTGATAGCTCTATATTTTCGGATATTCTGGTAATTTGCCAAATCAAGATCGTGCCATTACGATTTTCTTCTTGGAACATTAACTATGTTCATCCAAAAATTCATATCTACGAATTCTGGACTATTATCCGCTTGACTTAAGATCGGGAAGAGAAAACGAAAGCATGAAGCTCCGAAATATAATGGAGAATATAAAGCCCGATAACAACCCCGAAATTACAAACCGTGTATATAAATGCGTATAGCAATATAAAGACACGGGAGAATGAAAAACACAATAACCCCAAGGTAATGGTAGAAGAAAATAACTTCCTCCGGTGGTAGATGAAAAAGAAGAATGACAGATATGAAAGTTAAAAGTATATCAAGAATCAATACTGGATGAAGCATATTAACGAATGCTTTAAAGTATGAATTGGGGAGAAAGACTAGAAGGCGTGAGCTGTGGAAATAAAGAAACGAAGGGGGTGGAATTATAGTAAAATATCAGACAGAGAAATCGAGACAGATTATCGCATTTAATCAAAGAAGATCCTGATTTCCTTAATCGCCGAAGAACCAAATCTTATTACAAAGATTTTCTTTAAATCCCATGAATTCCGGAAATCAATCATAACTACGTCATCGGTTAAAACGAATATACGTTTACTCATTTCACTCTCTTGCGATAGCTTCACTTATACTCTTCGCGTAATCAAATTGTTTTATCTATATTACTCAATGATGATAAAACTCTATTTATCAACTCATATTCATCATGAAAACATTTTTATAGTTAGCCATGACGACCTCGATCAAATTTCGGGACGAAATTTCTTTAACGGGTAGGTATTGTGACGACCCGAAAATTTTCGACCAAATTTAAACTTAACCTTTATATGTTTCTGACACGATAAGCAGAATTTGTAATGTTGAATCTCAAAAAGTTTGGAACTACATTCATGTAATCAATTACCCTTTGACCGTGTTCGATGATTCACGAACAATTATGTGTATATAGATATGTATATATAATATATAATATTAACTGAAAACATTATCAAAGTATTAGATATATGATACTTTACATAAACATATTTGTTTCGATATATTTATCGACAGAATTAAGAGATAATATCAAATGATTGAATTATCAGATACATTATGATATGATTACGGGCCTATGTTATGAGGTCCACTGCGATTTAAAAAATCTATTTTTTTTGACAACTCATTACTTAACCAGTATGATAAAGATAACGATATTTATATTTTATTTTATTAAATATATATATATATATATATATATATATATATATATATATATATATATATATATATATATATATATATATATATATATATATATATATATATATATATATATATATATATATATATATATATAACGATTTAAATTAATATTATATATATTTTTATACGCGTATTATACGTACATAGTTTTATACTTTTACTATACTTTAACTTTACCTTTACTTTACTTTTACTTTACTTTAACTTTAATAATTCATACTTTAATAATTCACTTTAATAATTCATACTTTAATAATTCACTTTAATAATTCATACTTTAATAATTCATACTTTAATAATTCACTTTAATAATTCATACTTTAATAATTCACTTTAATTCATACTTTAATAATTCACTTTAATAATTCATACTTTAATAATTCACTTTAATAATTCATACTTTAATAATTCACTTTAATAATTCAAAAATCTATTATAAATAGAATTCAATAGGTTTCATTATTTCATAGAAACTTGAAAATATATTTCTCTAAACTCTCTCAATCGAATTACATATATATATATATATATATATATATATATATATATATATATTTACTTAGTATTATTTCAAGATATTATTAGTATACATAAAATACTACGACGGAGTTATATTCAGACGATTTCAAAATAAGTTTTCAAATGGAATAGAGCTAAGGAAATTATGGGTTATAGCTATGAAGGTTATGGGTATTGATCGAGGGTATTGCTCGTGAGGTCAACCTAACGTTTATCATTTTCGTTGCGTCTACGTACTTTCCTGCAATATTGAATCACAATATTGATACGTGAGCATTCATATCTTATCTTTTATATATTAATAGTGTATCCCTGACTAGTGCTCGAGTATATATGATTATGCATGTTTGTATGCTTAGTTTTGTCATTAAATAGTTTATGATAAATCACAAATTTGATACATATGCTACTGAGATAAGTTATATGATATGCATGTCGTTGAAAATCTGAAGAAAAAATTAATAACTTTTCATTTAGAAATCGTGTGGTTTCGATGAACGGATTAAAAGATATGGTCAATTGAATTATCATTAATTTTAATATTATTATTAAAACGATTATTATAACTGTTATTAGTTGATGTTATTACTAAAATTATCTTTATTACTAAAAATTTATATTTTTATTGAAACTATCATTTTATTATTTTTATCATTATTATTATTATCAATATTATTTTATCAAATAAATATGCGTACAAAGATATTTTTACCACACGTAATGTAATTACATTAATAATACATACCACTATATTTTTATGATATTAAGTGAATTTTATAAATTTTATTATTTGAGATATATAAAAGTATATTTTTATCATATATGAATTTTAATATAAATTTTTATTTATTAATAAATGACTTGTATTATTTAGTATAATAAGATCTGATAAATATATTTAAATATATAAAACTACTATATATAAGTTATATAATAAACATGTATAGATTTTGGAAGTCATTTTGGGTCAAGTTGACTTTTGTTGACTTTTGCATGTCGGTCTCGAGCATTAGGATTGTGATACACTACGACTTGACCTAAATTGTTAGACAGATATTGACCAACATATAAATATATATACTTAATAGAGGTTCGTGAATCCGAGACAAACACTGCACTTGTTCAGTGCCGTCATATACATAATTGCTACGAAATACAGTATTGTGAGTTTCATTTGCTCCCTTTTTATATATATTTTTGGGCTGAGAATACATGCGCTGATTTATAAATGTTTTACAAAATAGGCACAAGTACTAAAACTAATTCTATGTGGGTTTAAACCAGAAATATACCCTTAGCTTGGTAACATTAAACTACTTATCTATGTACGGTAGGCGCGAATCCTAAAGATAGATCTATTGGGTCTGACAAACCCCATCCTGACTATGGGATGCTTTAGTACTTCGAGGTTATTTTAAACACACCTGATCTGATGTACTTCAGAGGGTAAAACATGAACGTTAAAGCTTGTTACCGGGTTCCTACAACTTATAGAATACTTTTATACACTTGTGAGTGTACATATATTTATAAACAGAAATCTTGTGGTCTATTAATATATTGAAATGATTGTTATGATAAACCTATGAACTCACCAACCTTTTGATTGACACTTTAAAGCATGTTTATTCTCAGGTATTAAAGAAATCTTCCGCTGTGCATTAGCTCATTTTAAGGATATTACTTGGAGTCATTCATGGCATATTTTGAAAGACGTTGCATTCGAATCATTGAGTTCATCAAGATTATTATTATGTCAATTATAGTTGGATGTATTATGAAATGGTGTGCATGCCGTCAACTTTCGTTGTAAAGAAAGTTTGTCTTTTAAAAACGAATGCAATGTTTGTAAAATGTATCATATAGAGGTCAAATACCTCGCAATGTAATCAACTATTGTGAATCGTTTATAATGTATATGAACGGGTCCTTTCATAGTTAAACTGATTAACATCATTATTTTGATATCTATATATATTTAGAATTGTATGAAAGAATATACTTAATTTTTTTAAAAATATTAGTTTTGATATTGATGATTTTACTAATAATAATAACTTTATTAAAATGATAATATTAATAATAATAATGATGTTAATAATGATACTTTCGTTTAATAATAATAATAACAATAATAATAGTTATAAAAATGATACTAATACTAATATTAATGAATATAATGATATCTTGTATTATTTTCATAATAATAATAATACTTCTTAATGATATTAACAATAATACTTATACTAATAATAATAATCTTACTAATAATTATAATATTAGTAATCATACTACTTAAGATTAATACTAATAATAATAATTATAATGATGATAGTAGTAATAATAATAATAATAATAATAATAATAATAATAATAATAATAATAATAATAATAATAATAATAATAATAATAATAATAATAACGATGATAATCATAATTGTTAACTAAGGTTATGATAATAATAATAATTATTATTATAATACTTGTGATAATAACAATAATTAATAATAATGATAATAATTTTACTAATGGTTAGCATGATAATAATTAATATTAGCAACAAATAATAATAATAATTAAAAAGGAAAAGAAATTATACCCTTGAACAAAAATCGCTGTGATGACCCGGAAAATTTTGACTTATTCTGAACCAGAGGAAGTTATTTTCTTCTACTATTACCTTGGGGTTATAGTGTTTTTCATTCTCCCATGTCTTTATATTGCTATACGCATTGATATACATGGTTTGTAATTTCGGGGTTGTTATCGGGCTTTATATTCTCCATTATATTTTGGAGCTTCATGCTTTCGTTTTCTCTTCCCGACCTTAAGTCAAGTGGATAATGGTTCAGAATTCGTAGGTATGAAGTTTCAGATGAACATAACTAATGTTCTAAGAAAGAAATGGTAATAGCACAATCTGACTTGTCAAATTACCAGAATACCTCGAAAAAGACCGAATCATCAAGAAAAATATTTTCTTGATATGTTTAGAGGTTAAATAGAATGAAAGAGTTATGTAACATGGTTCATGATGAGGGTATGATCTGTGAACCTTTATCACGTTCCATTAGAAACTCAGCATGACTTACTGTAATATAATCACGTTGATCAAGTATCATTATATTATACTAACTCATGCTTCAATTCCCAACATTACTTCAAAACATTTATATTTTAAACTTGAAAGTTTCAGAATTTAGAAACTAAAATAGTTTCTTTTATGGTGTAACACAGATATCGTAAGGAGAAAATTGATTTCCGATAAGAATGATTATGGAATTATCTCCAGAAATATGGAGGATATTTAAAATGAAAGATACGATGATATCTTAGAATTTCTAATATCAGAGGATGATGAAGAATATTGTCCGCAAGGGTTTAGATTCGGAAGCAAGGTATTCGTTAATGGCTTCAGCAGATACCGAATCATTTGGATTCTTTGAAGAAAGGTTTCGTCCTTGTGATTTATCCACAGCCTCTTTCATAATTTGCTCAATCCGTTTTCCAGTTCCAAACTTTCTCTTTTTCTGAGCTTTGCCAGCACACTATCCTTTATCATCAAACTTTTTACTGTTAAGGTCGTTTACAGTTTTTGCTGCTTCATCAGCATTTTTCAAGATTTCAAGAACTAGTTCGTAGTTTAAGGTGTTTTTCAGAAACTTCACATTCGAAATTTGTAAGTCTAGAAGATCGATGTTATCTATATATAACTATTGTCGTAGAAAATGTTGCGAGATTAAAAATACTGATTGCTAATTCCCGATGGTTGGTATGGCAATTGTTGTTACAAGTTGTATATGAGTACTTGATAGAGTTTCAATGAATAATTATCGTGATTTTTCGAAGAAACTTAAGTCACAGATTAATGAAGTTGCTGGTAAATTTACTGCTAATGTGGTGGGACATGAAAGGTTCCCTTGTAACAAGAACGTATATGTCAAGGTTACAATAAAGTTAATCTGAAAAGTCGAAGTTGACTGGTTGGAAGTGTGATGAAAATTGATATCTTGAAAAGAATTTCAAGATTATTTTCGGTATTAACAACATTAAAGGATCTTGCACAGTTTTGAAGTCAAAGTATAGCTTTGAAAGATGTATAGATCTAAGAATGATGTCACCGGTTCAGAGTTATGGCTTAGATTCTGATCCGTCGATATCAGAATATGTGATTGAATTTGTATGAAATAATTGTGTATCATTGTGAAGATAGTGAGTATAGTTAATGATTTTTGAATCAAAATTAAAGAATGTACAGTGTAACATATTAATTGTGAACTTAAATATTTCTCGAGTAGGTAGATTTCACAATTAATACTTTATACAAAAGAATTTTTATTACCGTCTTTATGAAAATATATGTATGTATATTTTCTTCTGATCTAATACAGATTTAATGAGTTAATATCATATTAAGCTCATTTGATTTTCGGCTTGACTTAGAAATGATTAATCTCTAAAACATTAAAGATTACATAATCTTTGCGGAGTATTTCGCTAATGTAATCGATACTTCATTATTTATTCTTATTTCTCGGTGAAGGATGTTGATGCTCGTGGAATCTTTGTGAACCTTACAAGGCACATATGATGTTTTCTGGAAAGTTTCGAGTACATCGAAAATGAAAATGTAAAATCAATTATGTAATTGAATAATACACTTGGTTTATTATGAAATAGAATTCATTACGTTGAAACAGAGATTGTAGTTAACAATGGTTAAGTTGTTAAGGAAGGATGTACATCATTGCATATTAGTAATATGAACTAACCGAGTAGTACCTACCAGTTAAGATTCATACGTAATAGCTTAGTACGAAAAGATTTATTTTGATTTCAAAACTCATATATATTAAATATACATAAAATTTCTTCAGGGAAATGAGTTAATACTTCATCGGTTATTGTTGCTGGTATTTCTTGGTAACTACGATGCGTATGACGTTGATGTTCAAGGTACATATTGTGATGTTGAGGCTTGCGGTGCGGATGTTGTTAGTGGTGGTAATGGTACTGTTGGTGTTGTTGTCGTTGGTATTGTTGATGCCGGTGATTCTGCTGGTGCTTGTAACCTTTGCACCATATTCTCCAAAGCCACTACCCGAGCGCGAAGCTCGTTGACTTCTTCTACTACACCAGGATGATTGGCGGTTCAGACCAGCGGATGAATAAGATCCAGAATTTGAGGGAGTATATGATCATGTCGAGATATTCTGGAGATGAGAGAGAAAATGGTATTACGAACAGGTTCGCCGGTAAGTGCTTCAGGTTCTTCGCCAAGAGGGCAATGTGGTGGATGGAAGGGATCGCCTTCTTCTTGTCTCCAATAATTAAGTAGGCTACCAACCCATCCCTAATTCATCCAGAATAGATGATGGCTAATTGGTTGATCCATTCCGGTTACACTGTCTTCGGAATTCAGGTGAATATCCATATCGGAATAGCTGTCAGAGTTTAAGGAATTTGAACTAGATACGAGATCCATCTTGTATAATTAGGGAGATGATTTTTGATATGAATTAGATTATAGAATTTAGTTTGGTATTCTTCAATACATAATTTACATATGTATATATAATACCAAATTCCATAAATCACGGAGAAATTTTCGGAAGATGTCAGGAAAAGTTTACAGTAACAGATACGCTAAGATATGAATTTTGTCTATACAATATTCATGCAATCAATGCAGTAAAACATGTCTAGACTAGGAATGATAAGCAGGTAATTTTCGACAAGAAATGATAAGCAAAACTTTTGACATGCAGACACGGTCGAAGTCCAGACTTACTAATGCATCCTAACAACTATCAGTTAGACACACTCATGCAAGACCTGGTTCGCTAGGACCAACGCTCTGATACCAACTGTGACGATCGCTCCAAATCCATATGGACAAACACGTCATTCATCGATTTCATTGCGAGGTATGTGACCTCTATATGATACGTTTTGTAAACATTGCATTCTTTTGAAAAGGCACACCAAAAATGAATATTTAAGTCAAAGGTTTCAACATCTGATGATATCTACATATAGACAATCACCGTAAATAATAGTTTACAATAGTACTTCCGTTGACAATGCAGTCAAAATAAGATACATGGTGATGATTTGGTGAATGCAACGTTTCCTTGAAAAATATGCCATGTAAGACTCCATGCACATAGCTTGTCTAACATATAAGCAAACAGCGGAAGACTTCTAGGGAACCTGAGAATAAACATGCTAACAAGTGTCAACACAAAGGTTGGTGAGTTCATAGTTTTAATGTTTTGCATAATCTGTACATAAAGGTGAATCACAAGTTTTCAGTTGTTTCATCCAGAAACGTTTATCAAAATATTCTACAAGATTGAGCACCCTGGTAACTAAACTTTAACGTTATAATAAGTACCCCTGTTTTAACATACATGCAACCAACATGTACAATACACGCAATCCAACGTGTACTAAACTCAAATAGCATACGTCTGTTTTATAGTTCAGACTAGGGTTTCTATACCTGGAACAGACGGGGATGTCAAGCCCTATGGATCCATATACAACTACTCGCGCCCACCAGTTCTTATAACCGACAGTTACTAGTTACCAAAGCTAAGGGATTTTCGGTTCAAACTCGGTGTAGAATTTAGTATATACTTGTATTCATTGCGTTTAAAATAAAGTGCATGTATTCTCAGCCCAAAAATATAGAGAGTAAAAGGGAGCAAATGAAACTCACCTTAGTAGCGCATAAAGTTGTTCATCGTAATGTGACCGAAACTCAAAATATCAAATAATCGTAGATCTCAACCTAGAGAACATATGTTGGTGAATAAATGTCTATCAAGCTAGGTCAGGTCATAGTGTATCACAATCCTAATGCTCGAGATCGACATACAAAAGTTATCCAAAGTTGTTTCAAAAAGTCAATCTGACTCAATACAATAGTTGAATGATCATGGCAATCGAACCATTTTAATATTTCACATAGTTTCCCAATTCTTGTAAAATTAAACTATAGTTTTTATAAGGCTTTTATATATGTTAAAACAATTAGTTTTGACAATTGTTCAACAAAAGAGACGTGCCTTATATTATGATTCATTTACTCGGTTGGTAATATTCAAAAATCCATTTTATCAATCTCGTAAACAATTAATTGCAGATTCAAAAGAAATTTCAATTAACGTCAATCATAATTCAGTTGATCATATCTTTTAATCCGTTCATCGAAACTATTCGATATCTAAATGAAAAGTTATTGATTTTTCGCCAGCTTTCCAAAAACATGCATATCATATACCTTTTATCAGTAATATATGTATTTAATTCGTGATTTGTCATAAACTGTTTAACGAAGAAATTTAGCATACGAGCATGCACAAATATATATACTCGAGCACTAGACATGGATACACAATTAATATATAAAAGATAAAATATGAGTGCTTACGTATCAATATTGAGATTCAATATTGTAGGACAGTACGTAGACGTAACAGAGATGATAAACACTAGGTTTGACTTGCGAACAATACCCACGAAGATTACCCATAACCTCCATAACTATAACACATAATTTCCTTAGTTCTATCCCGCTCGAAAACCCATTTTGAAGGTAACACGCTCATAACCTCGTCATAGTATTTTATGTATAATACTAATTAATAATACTAATAATAATAAGATTAATAATAATATTAATCTTAATAATAATAATAATAATAATAATATAATAATAATAATAATAATAATAATAATAATAATAATAATAATAATAATAATAATAATATAAATAATATAAATAAATACTTACGGAGTAATATTAAGAGTGTGAGAAAAACAGAACTGAAAGCGTGCAATTTATAGAACCTTTTCTGAAAAAGCACCCCATGCGATCGCATGGGATTTGTGCTTCAAGGCCATACGATTGCATGGCCCTCTGATCCAGCTCACAAACTTTTGTTTTCTTGTTTGTCGACATATTTATTTATTAATATATAATTTATATTAATTAATTATATATTATATTATATTCTCGTGCATAGTTGACTTGAAATTTTCGTTCCGATGTCTCGTACGTTGTCACTCGACTTATGCCTCAGTTTCGGTTTCTCGAACGCATTTTCGTATGCTTAGAAAACTATCACTTTACATTTCGTGACTCGTACCTTTGTCAAAATATAGTCTTAAATTATCAATAAACTATACCACTCAAAGTATATCTTAATCTTTCGAGTGTTTTGGTCATTTACTTCTATAAATCATTGTCTCGTTATTTATTAATATAATAGTATTTATCAAACGTTTTATAACCAAGTTAATATCTATTCTTAATATTTATAAACACGTTTTAAAATACATATCGCAATTTATTCATATATCTAATTCTAACAGTTAATATTCCTTATTATTGTATGTGTCCAAATTACGTTATTTAAATAAACACTTTACCATTTATTCCGAATACCGTTAAACATGAATGATTTCCCAAATCAACGTGGACCTCACAATTGAAACTCGTAATAATATTATAATTCTTAAGGGACTCAATAAATATCTTTTAATTCAATCGATTGGCATAATCTTTTAACTCAGTAGTTAAATATATCAATCAGATATTCAAACCAACAAGTTTAATGCACAGTACCGTATACTCAACACTTTGTTACGTTTTCAAGTTATAGTATATGTATCTATTTACATAAAATTGTTCGCGAATCGTTGAGAACAATCGAAGGGTAATTGAATAGTTAAAAATTTTTGAGATTCAGTTTAACAGACTTTGCTTATCGTGTTAGAAATATTAAACCATATCGAGAATTTGGTTCAGAATAAGTCGAAATTTTCCGGGTCATCACAGAAACTCACCTAATGTATTTTGTAGTAAAAATTCATATAACGACATTGAACAACTAGACAAAGCAAGGTTGGCCTCGGATTCACGAACCTATATTAGTTGCATTTCTATTAAAACGTATGATAGAAATATCAAAATTTCATTTATTAATGTGTATTATTTATATATTGTATAGTTATAAGATTTATACTAGATTTCATTTAAAAATATATTTTATGTGATATCTTAAATTATATGATTATTTTATGTAATATCTTGTACATGTAGTTAAACTGATTAACGTGATTATTTTGATATCTATATATATTTAGAATTGTATGAAAGAATATACTTAATTTGTTTAAAAATATTAGTTTTGATATTGATGATTTACTAATAATAATAACTTTATTAAAATGATAATATTAATAATAATAATGATGTTAATAATGATACTTTCGTTTAATAATAATAATAACAATACTAATAGTTATAAAAATGATACTAATACTAATATTAATGAATATAATGATATCTTGTATTATTTTCATAATAATAATAATACTTCTTAATGATATTAACAATAATACTTATACTAATAATAATAATAATCTTACTAATAATGATAATATTAGTAATCATACTACTTAAGATTAATACTAATAATAATTATAATGATGATAGTAGTAGTAATAATAATAATAATAATAATAATAATAATAATAATAATAATAATAATAATAACGATGATAATCATAATTGTTAACTAAGGTTATGATAATAATAATAATAATTATTATAATACTTGTGATAATAACAATAATTAATAATAATGATAACAATTTTACTAATGGTTAGCATGATAATAATTAATATTAACAACAAATAATAATAATAATAATAATAATAATAATAATAATAATAATAATAATAATAATAATAATAATAACTAAAAAGGAAAAGAAATTATACCCTTGAACAAAAATCGCTCTAAAAAGAAATACCCACGACCGGGCTCGAACCCGAGACCTCCCGTTCAATCGCACACTCCCTAACCATTGACCCGTTTTTCTATTTTTCTGATTATATTAGAAACATACTTTATTTAACTGGTCCTTCTTGTTTCTTTTCTCCTTCTACTTCGATTAACACCCACAGAACCAGACCACAATCAATTCAATCTAAAAAACTTTTCTAATCTCAAATCGCTTGTTTGTTTTATGAAAACTACTAGAAACAAACGCGACCTATAAAAATGTTTGAGTTAAATTAGAACAGAAATAAGAAAAATGGCAGCAGCGTGCTCGTTTCTTGAGTTCAAGAACTCCAATTTGATTTTTGAATTTAAGACCCTTTTAACAGAAACTTTGTACATGAAATATATTTATATTCCCTACTGTAAACTATAGGATCCATTAATTTAATTCAAATCACAACAGAAAAATCGAATTTGAATGAAGAACAGTAGTTGACTTTTTAAAACTCAAACTTTGACTCCAAAATTCTTATTCGATAAAAAAATTTAGGATTTGAAACCTTCCAGGAAGTTTAAACGTGGTATTTAGAACATAATTGCATTACTAGATTTTGAGATAAAGCATTTATTCGAAGTTTTTAGAAACTGTGTCAAAACAGAGAAACACGAGCTGTAACCTTTAAAATTACTTTTTAATTTTTGTTATTTTCGCTCAATTTGTAGTAGTGAAACATTATATAGATGCTAACAGTTGTAATTACAGCTAATGGTTTAAATTCACATCTGTTTAATAGCTTGATTGACTCGACAGAGGGAATAATCGGGTACACCAAATAAGATAATAAAAAACAAAAGGCTGAAAGGAATTTCTAACTGATTCTTGTTTGTATTGAATCATGATGTACGAATTACAGACAGAAAACAAGATATATATATACAGTTTGATAGCTACACTCAATCAAATTTGGATTCTGTATAATTTATATAATTATTATTTGATAACTAAGATTATAACTATATTAATTAAAATATTATTACTAATAATAATAATAATAATACTAATTTATCTTTATAATTTTAATACTGTTTTCCTAATATATATATATATATATATATATATATATATATATATATATATATATATATATATATATATATATATATATATAAATATATATCTAATTCTTAAATCTTGATATTTAACAATTATACATATATTTATACTACTAATGATTAATAATACTAATATCAATATTAATAGTAATAATATTTATTGATAATGATAATAATATGATAATATTGATACTAATAATTTAAATACTTTTATTTCAAATAATGATAATAATGATAATAATAATCTTATTAATGATACTTAAAATAATATTAGTTATAGTGATATTGATATTATTAATGATATTTATATTAATAATAATATAATAACTTATACTTATCAAATTTTATTTATTATTTTAAATTTTGAATTCCTAATGTTTAAAATATACTTTATTAATTCAAAATATCACATATATACTTATATTCGTTTTTATATCTATATATGTATTTACATATTTATTTATGAATAGTTATTCGTGAATCGTCGGGACAGTCAAAGGATAATTGATTACCTGAATATATTTTCAAATTTTTCGAGACTCAACATTACAGATTTTGCTTATTGTGTCGGAAACATATAAAGATTAAAGTTTAAATTTGATCAGAAATTCCCGGGTCATCACATCTGGGCGGTGGTGACGGTTACCGAGGTTGGTTGTTGCCGGGAGTCGCCGTGGTTGATGGCGAAGATTATTGATAGAAGCTTGTTAATTATTATTAGTTTTTTTCAATTTAGTTAGTTGTCATTTTTTTTGTATGATCTTGTTTAGCAATTTTTTTTTATTATTTTTTTTTTGCGTGTGTAAAAAGACTAAAGGAACCTTGGTTACTGTTATGTTGTAGCAGCGGTGATGATGTGGTGGAAGAGCATTGGTTGGGGTTGTCCATATACAGTGTATGTATGAATTTAAGGTTTTTTTTTAGGGTGTAAAAAGACCAATATACCCTTGCCCGGTTACTGTAGCGAAGGTGGTGATGTGGTGGAATATGATTGGTGGGTTGTATCCATAATTAGTATATAGTATAATATTATATTATATGTGTATATGAGGCGTTGTAAAAAAACATTTAAACGAAGCAAAACACAATAAGTAAGTTAAAGCTTCCGTGACAGATATAAATATTATAGAATTAAAAAAATGAAAAAGTGTAATTTTACATCATCATCTGTTGATATTACTTCCACAAACGGCAAACCATTGTAAAAAGTTGGCTTAGTCAATGTTTCGATGCTGAGTATCTATCCTTGGATTAATTGCACCAACCATAACCATCTTTGATTCCATGTTTCAGAAGATAGTAAACAAAATTTTTAGTAAACTTGTAATGACTCGAAAAATTTCGATTAATTTAAACCAATTCTCTATATGATTTAATATTATGTAAATATATATATATATATATATATATATATATATATATATATATATATATATATATATATATATATATATATATATATATATATATATATTATAAGATGTACAAGTAAAACACTAATTGCTACTGTAAAAACGACTTTGCTACAGTAAAACACTATTTGCTACAGTGAAACCGTATTTTGCTACAGTGCTACAGTGAAAACGGCTTGCTACAGTGATTTGCTACAGTAAACACTATTGCTACAGTAAACACTATTTGCTACAGTACACTATTTGATGTCGACGAACTAGCAAACAAAAACGGATAAGGCGGCCATGCGATCGCATGGCAAAAACAATGAAAACCCATGCGATCGCATGGGCTACAGTAAACACTATTTGATGTCGACAAACTAGCAAACAAAAGGGGTTCAGGCGGCCATGCGATCGCATGGCAAAAGCACTGAAAACCCATGCGATCGCACGGGGACTAAATTCAGGAAATATGCCTATAAAAGGCCAGTTTGTTCTACGTAAAATCTCACACTCTTTTTTTTTGTAAACAATATTTATAATTATAATTATAATTATAATTTAAGTTTAATAATAATAAGGTATATACGAGGGTGTTTTAATTCGAGTTTCAAACCGCTTTAAGCTAAGGAAATATTGGGTATTGTTCGGGGTATTGTTTTTGAATCCAAGGCCAACCATACAGTCATCTACAATCATTACGTCTATGCAATTTGCCTACAATATTGAGTCTCAATATTGAACTTTGAGTTATAGTCTCCCTTTTTAAATACTTTAAATATTTTTGGGCTGAGAATACATGCAATTTATTTTACACGCGATAAGACACAAGTACATACTAAATTCTACACTGAGTTAAACCGAATATCCCTTAGCTTTGGTAACTAGTAGCTGCCAGTACATAGGATATGGACTGGTGGGCGCGAATAATTGTATATGGATCCATAGGGCTTGACATCCCCGTCCGAGCTAGAGCGCTAGCCTTTTAACGGATGTATGTTATTTGAGTTTAAGATACATTGGTTTGCGTGTATTAAAACGAATGGGGTAATTATCACTATAGCGTTAAGTTTAGTTACCAGGGTGCTCTGTTACGTAGAATCTATTGATAAACTTTTGATGAAATCTTGTGGTCTATCTTTATATATGTTTATGACTCGAGCAATTAAACCTATAACTCACCAACATTCGTGTTGACTTTTTAGCATGTTTTATTCTCAGATCCTTAGAATGCTTCCGCTGTGATGTGCTTGTTGCCTGCATGGAGTCTCTCATGCTTTGTACAAAGTTTATTGCATTCAAAATAAAACTGCGTTGTGTAATAAATAATTGGACTGTGATGTCAACCTGTAAATTAAAGACTTATGTATTTCGGGGTTTTGCTTATACCTAAGTACTCTCCCACATGTTTATAATTTTCTATGTTTAGAAAGTCACTTATTTTAATGAATGCAATATTTTATCAAAACGTATCATATAGAGGTCAAAACCTCACTGTGGAATCAATGATTAACTTGCCGCGTCAATAGCGATTTTGACGGGTCGTTACAGTTGGTATCCGAGCTTGAGGTCATAGGGAACCAGAAATTACATTAGTGTGTTTAACTGGTAATTGTTAGGATGCATTAGTGAGTCTGGACTATGACATATCTGTTTTTACTGATTTTTGCTTATTATTTGGTCAAAAACATTATATGTGATATATTTATATGCTAACGTAATTGTTGTTTCAATTATGTGATAGATGACTTCTTCTAATCCTATCATTTTGTACGACTCGGAATCGGACACTGAATCTATTATATCCACAACTGAAAAGGGCGTTCCAATACCTATTAAAGAAGAAATTGTGTTAGCCGGGGAATCTCAACTCCCGGTAAACCCAGAGGAGGTTCCAGCTCCACCCAACTCTAGTTTTCCGGAGCCACAGTATCGTTGGCATGGACCCATGATCCCTGGAGTAAACGAGGATCGTCCATTTCTAAACGAATATGGACATTGGTCCAGATATACCGCCGACGGGCGGGTTGTGCCGATTACGCCTGGCAGATTTCGGTTCATGACCACCGGTACATATTCTCGCAGTTCGTCATCATATTCTCCTACACATGACTCAGACAGTTCGTCATCAGACGAAATCAGTAAGGAGGAGGATTTCGCTAATGAAATAAAAGAGATCACTAATGAGAAATTCCAACTTGCTATAGATAATAAAAACAACCACAATAATAAAAAGTCCTTAATTATTAAAAAGGAACATGACCATTCGATCCGTAACCACCCTTATTGTATTAAACCCACTGAGGTAACGGGTACCTCAAAACCCCAACAAAAAATAAAATACACTGCCAGAATGTCTGTCGGACCATGTGCACACAAACAATTGGCAGAGAAAACCAAATGGGAAGAAGTTTCTGATAGTTCTGAATAAACGACCTCACAACCATAAATCTTCCATGCGCTATTCTATTGCTTATGTGTGCTACTCTATCTTGTTATGTAAAATAAGCATATGTAAAATATCAGTATTGTATGGTATTGTATTATTTTGGTTTATTAATAATAAATGCATGGAATGATTATTTGTATTATTACTACTTCTTATTATTATTATTACATAATAATGTAGTAACTCGCAATAATTTTTCATAGTGGAATATTATTAGGATTTTAGTAGTTAATTCCTTGTACTAGCTATTATGTATGAACTTAACGGGTAGGTAATATCCTAGAAATAATTATAAAATGCTAATAAGAAGAAAAGGCTTTTATAATAATTGGTTCATATTATTAATATGATACGATTAACTATTGACAACTCATTTTACCTATAATATTCTATATGATTAAATTATATCTGTTGTGTTTATTGAAGAAACATGTCTCAAATGTCGGATGCTGAGTTTGAGCAACTAGTCGAGAAACGTGTGAATGAAAGAATTGCTGCAGCCGAGGCAGCAAAAGCAACAGCCGAAGCAGCAGCCAAATCAGCAGCCGTAAACACAAACTCACGAAACGGATGCTCATACAAAACTTTTCAAGGATGCAAACCACAGACGTTTAGTGGAACCGAGGGACCAGTCGGTCTAACCCGATGGTTTGAAAAGATGGAGTCCGTTTTCAAAATCAGTAATTGTGCAAACGGAGACAAGTCAAAGTATGCTTCGTGCACGTTGCAAGATGGTGTACTTACTTGGTGGAACAATTATGCTAAAGCAGAAGGAATAGATACGGCATATGATATCTCTTGGGAAGAACTGAAAAAGATGCTAATCGAGGAGTACTGTCCTCGAAACGAGATCAGAAAAATGGAATCTGAGTTACGTAATCTGAAGGTTATCGGCGCGAATCTCAATAACTATGAAAAGTGTTTCATGGAACTAGCCTTGTTGTGTCCCGAATTGGTGCCAAACGGGAAACGAAAGATAGAAATGTATATTGACGGTTTATCGATCAATATCAAAGGAAATGTTACATCGTCCAAACCGAATACGATGCAGGAAGCCATGACAATGGCACACCAACTCATGGACCAGATCACAGAGAGTTCGATTAAGGCACCAATTACCGAAGTCAAGACAACTGAAGGAAAGAGGAAATGGGAAGACTATAAGGGCAAAAGTACTCACCTGAAGAAACAAGAAACTTTTAAAGGTAAACAAGATGGGGCAACTGCAAGTCCAAACTATAAGGGACCCCATCCGTTCTGCAAAATATGTTACACACATCATGCAGGTTATTGCCAAGTGGTCTGTGATAAGTGCAACAAGAAAGGACATGTGGCGAAAGATTGTTATGCCACCGTTTCTGAAGTAAAGACAAAACAGACCGATGTCAAGAAATGTTTTGGATGCGGGAAGTCTGGTCACTTTATAAATCAATGCCCTGATAAGGAGAAGAACAAAGAACCCGCACGTGGGAGGGCATTTAATGTTAGTACCAGTGAAGCACGTGAGGATCCTAATCTTGTCACGGGTATGTTTACCGTTAATAATCAACTAGCTTCTATTATGTTTGATACGGGTGCTGATAGAAGTTATATGTGTAAAGACTTTAGTTCTAAACTAAAATGTTCATCATTGCCTCTAGACGATAAATATACTATTGAATTAGCTAATGGTAAACTGATAAAAGCCGATAAAATTTGCCATGGTTGCGAAATAAATCTCGCTGGTGAAACCTTCAAAATTGATTTGATACCCGTAGAATTAGGAAGTTTTGACGTAATCGTTGGCATGGACTGGATGTCCAAAACAAGAGCGGAAGTTGTTTGCGCTGAGAAAGCAATCCGCATCCCTCGTAAGGATGAAACGTCATTAATGATTTTTGGGGAGAAGAGCAACTCAAAGCTGAACTTTATCAGCTGTATGAAGGCCTAGAAACTTATAAGAAAAGGTTGTTATGCTATTCTGGCACACGTAAAGAAGATCGATACTGAAGAAAGAAGCATTGATGACATGCCGGTTGTAAGAGAATATCCCGGAGTATTTCCAGAAGAATTACCGGGGCTACCTCCACACAGATGTGTAGAATTCCAGATTGATCTCATACCAGGAGTCGCACCTGTAGCCCGATCCCCATATAGACTTGCACCTTCAGAAATGCAAGAATTACAAGACCAGTTGCAAGAATTATCGGACCGTGGATTTATTCGTCCCAGTTTTTCACCTTGGGGTGCTCCTATTCTGTTCGTCAAGAAGAAGGATGGATCTATGAGAATGTGCATAGATTACCGAGAATTAAACAAATTAATGATCAAGAATCGGTACCCATTACCGAGGATTGATGATTTGTTTGATCAATTGCAAGGATCAAGTGTTTATTCCAAGATTGATCTATGCTCCGGATATCATCAGCTGAGAGTGAAGGAAGAAGATATTCCTAAAACCGCGTTCAGAACCCGTTACGGTCACTATGAGTTTCTAGTCATGCCTTTTGGATTAATTAATGCTCCAGCAGTATTCATGGATCTAATGAATCGCATCTGTAGACCGTATTTAGACAAATTTGTCATTGTTTTTATCGACGACATATTGATTTACTCGAAGAACAAGGAAGAACATGAGCAACACTTAAGACTGGTACTAGAGATACTCAAGAAAGAAAAATTGTACGCAAAATTTTCGAAGTGTGATTTCTGGTTACAAGAAGTACAATTTTTGGGCCATGTTGTCAGTAAACATGGAATTAAAGTTGACCCTGCCAAGATCGAAGCCATTAGTAAATGGGAAACACCGAAGACTCCAACACAAATCCGCCAATTCTTAGGTCTTGCTGGTTACTACCGAAGATTCATTCAAGATTTCTCTAGAATTGCTAAACCCTTAACTGCATTGACTCAAAAGGAAAAGAAGTATGATTGGTCCACGGAACAGGAATCCTCATTCCAGTTATTAAAGAAGAAGTTAACGTCTGCACCCATTTTGTCATTACCGGAAGGAAATGATGATTTCGTGATCTATTGTGATGCTTCGCACCATGGTTTAGGATGTGTATTAATGCAACGCATAAAAGTTATCGCATATGCCTCACAACAACTAAAAATTCATGAAAAGAACTATACGACGCACGATTTGGAACTTGGAGCAGTAGTTTTTGCACTCAAAATATGGAGACACTATCTATATGGCACCAAGTGTACAGTGTACACCGACCATAAGAGTCTTCAGCATATTTTTGATCAAAAACAACTCAATATGAGGCAACGTCGCTGGGTAGAGTTGTTAAACGATTACGATTGTGAAATCCGTTACCACCCCGGAAAGGCTAATGTTGTAGCTGATGCCCTAAGTCGAAAAGAAAGAGTAAAACCTCTTAGGGTCCGAGCTTTGAATATTACAATTCGTACCAATCTCACAAAGCAAATTCAAGCAGCACAGTTAGAAGCTTTAAAAGAAGAAAACGAAAAAGGTGAAATGAGCAAAGGATTAGAAAAACAACTTGAAGTAAAAGCCGATGGAACCCTGTATTTTGGTGGTAGGATATGGGTACCAAAACATGGTAACATAAGGCAACTAGTACTGGATGAAGCACACAAAACGAGGTACTCAATTCAACTAGGAAACGGGAAAATGTACCACGATCTCAAGAAGTTCTATTGGTGGCGTAATATGAAGACAGAAATTGCTACTTATGTAAGCAAATGTTTGACGTGTGCAAAGGTCAAAGCTGAGCACCAAAAGCCGTCAAGATTACTGCAACAACCGGAAATTCCGTACTGGAAATGGGAAAGAATAACCATGGATTTCATTACGAAATTGCCAAGGACTGCAAGTAGTCATGATACTATTTGGGTGATAGTTGATCGTCAAACTAAATCAGCTCACTTTCTACCAATAAAGGAGACAGACAGTATGGAGAAATTAGCATGCCTATATTTGAAGGAAGTAGTTTCCAGGCATGGTGTACCTATCTCCATCATATCTGATCGCGACACCCGATTCACATCACGTTTTTGGCAGTCATTACAAAAAGCATTGGGAACTCGATTAGATATGAGCACCGCTTATCACCCACAGACAGATAGTCAAAGTGAAAGAACAATACAAACATTGGAAGACATGTTACGGGCATGCGTGATTGACTTTGGAACCAGTTGGGATCGATACTTACCATTAGCAGAATTTTCATACAATAACAGCTATCATACGAGCATCAACGCAGCGCCATTTGAAGCACTGTACGGTAGAAAGTGCAGATCTCCTATATGTTGGAGTGAAGTAGGAGAAAGACAACTTACTGGACCAGAAATTATTCATGAAACCACCGAAAAGATCATTCAAATACAACAGCGATTGAAAACGGCCATGAGTCGCCAAAAGAGTTATGCTGATGTAAGAAGAAAACCGCTAGAATTTCAAGTGGGCGACAAAGTCATGTTAAAAGTGTCACCCTGGAAAGGCGTTGTACGATTCGGTAAACGAGGAAAGCTAAGTCCTAGGTACGTAGGACCCTTTGAAATCACCAAAAGAATTGGAGCAGTTGCTTATCGATTAAAGCTACCGCAAGAACTTAGTAGTGTTCACGACACATTTCACGTGTCAAATTTGAAGAAATGTTTTGCTGAAGAGGATGTCATAATTCCTCTTGACGAAATACGAATCAATGATAAACTCCATTTTATCGAAGAACCTGTTGAAATCATGGACCGTGAGGTCAAACAATTAAAACAAAGCAAAATACCGATAGTTAGAGTTCGTTGGAACACTAGACGAGGACCCGATTTTACTTGGGAACGTGAGGATCAAATAAAGCAAAAGTATCCACATTTGTTCACTGATATCGCTCATAAAACAGGTACTACTCAAAATTTCGGGAC
Source organism: Rutidosis leptorrhynchoides (assembly GCF_046630445.1). NCBI lineage: Eukaryota > Viridiplantae > Streptophyta > Magnoliopsida > Asterales > Asteraceae > Rutidosis > Rutidosis leptorrhynchoides. The sequence goes on from NC_092334.1 coordinate 304,937,552, forward strand.
GAAATTTTCTTTAACGGGGAGGTACTGTAATGACTCGGAAAATTTCGACTAATTTAAACCAATTCTCTATATGATTTAATATTATGTAAATATACATATATATATATATATATATATATATATATATATACATATATATATATATATATATATATATATACATATATATATATATATATATACATATATATATATATATATATACATATATATATATATATATATACATATATATATATATATATACATATATATATATATATATATATATATATATATATATATATATATATATATATATATATATTATAAGATATACAAGTAAAACACTAATTGCTACTGTAAAAACGACTTTGCTACAGTAAAACACTATTTGCTACAGTAAAACACTATTTGCTACAGTGAAACCGTATTTTGCTACAGTGCTACAGTGAAAACGTATTTTGCTACAGTGATTTGCTACAGTAAACACTATTTGCTACAGTAAACATTATTTGATACAGTAACACTATTTGATGTCGACGAACTAGCAAATAAAAACGGATAAGGCGGCCATGCGATCGCATGGCAAAAACACTGAAAACCCATGCGATCGCATGGGCTACAGTAAACACTATTTGATGTCGACAAACTAGCAAACAAAAGGGGTTCAGGCGGCCATGCGATCGCATGGCAAAAGCACTGAAAACCCATGCGATCGCATGGGGACTAAATTCAGGAAATATGCTTATAAAAGGCCAGCTTGTTCGACGTAAAATCTCACACTCTTTTTTTTTTGTAAACAATATTTATAATTATAATTTTAATTATAATTTAAGTTTAATAATAATAAGGTATATACGAGGGTGTTTTAATTCGAGTTTCAAACCGCTTTAAGTTAAGGAAATATTGGGTATTGTTCGGGGTATTGTTCTTGAATCCAAGGCCAACCATACAGTCATCTACCATCATTACGTCTACGCAATTTGCCTACAATATTGAGTCTCAATATTGAACTGTGAGTTATAGTCTCCCTTTTTAAATACTTTAAATATTTTTGGGCTGAGAATACATGCAATTTATTTTAAACGCGATAAGACACAAGTACATACTAAATTCTACACTGAGTTAAACCGAAAATCCCTTAGCTTTGGTAACTAGTAGCTGCCAGTACATAGGATATGGACTGATGGGCGCGAATAATTGTATATGGATCCATAGGGCTTGACATCCCCGTCCGAGCTAGAGCGCTAGCCTTTTAACGGACATATGTTATTTGAGTTTAAGACACATTGGTTTGCGTGTATTAAAACGAATGGGGTAATTATCACTATAGCGTTAAGTTTAGTTACCAGGGTGCTCTGTTACGTAGAATCTATTGATAAACTTTTGATGAAATCTTGTTGTCTATCTTTATATATGTTTATGACTCGAGCAATTAAACCTATAACTCACCAACATTCGTGTTGACTTTTTAGCATGTTTTATTCTCAGATCCTTAGAATGCTTCCGCTGTGATGTGCTTGTTGCCTCATGGAGTCTCTCATGCTTTGTACAAAGTTTATTGCATTCAAAATAAAACTGCGTTGTGTAATAAATAATTGGACTGTGATGTCAACCTGTAAATTAAAGACTTATGTATTTCGGGGTTTTGCTTATACCTAAGCACTCGCCCACATGTTTATAACTTTCTATGTTTAGAAAGTCACTTATTTTAATGAATGCAATATTTTATCAAAAAGTATCATATAGAGGTCAAAACCTCACTGTGGAATCAATGATTAACGTGCCGCGTCAATAGCGATTTTGATGGGTCGTTACAAAACTGCAGAGTAAGTTTTATTTGGGATAGTAGGGTTTGGTGATTGCAAATGAAGGTGAAACAGTGTATTTATAATCAAAAATTAGGAGAACTGCTATCAGTTATTTTAGGAAGTGATATTGTGATTGCAGAAAACATGGCTAATTGATCACGTACTTATAACTGATCGTACGTGAATTTAGGAATCACGAATTGATTGGAAATTGATTTGGTTATTTAAATTCAAAATTCAAAAATACATGTTTTCATAATATCACGTATTTAGCAATCACGTATATCATAGTTTTTCGGGAAATTTCTATGTGTTTAGGATTTACAACAAATCAAGATGAACACCAAAAAAACAAAAAATCAAAAATTAAAAAAAGTATAATTCAGTTCTAAAGGTTATTTTTTTATAATACTTGATACATTAATGGAAAATTATAATTTTTGTAAACTATTATTAGAACCATCGATTAAAGTTAAAATTAACATAATCAAGTGCGTGTATTCAAAATAATGGGTAACAGTAGCAATGATGTAGCGTATGAACAAATTGGATATAACCTGTGACTGAATTTTGCTCCCTTATACCGAAACTATCCTGAACAAAGAATATCAAGCGTCGACCAACGGGAACAACTGAATTAACAGGAAATTATTGTAGATCTCGAATAAATTAGGGGTTTTTGGAAACCTGAGATCCTTCCGGCCAATTTTTGAAACCATACCCGGATTATATGTTTATAATGGTTGGCTTTGGCTTACAGATGTAATAACCAGAGATCCTTCCGGCAATAATCGTTATACGGCCGTATTATATAAACTTTGTATCGTTGTGTGTCTAAAATTGTAGCGATTAAAGGTGTTGTAGCGGCCTGACATGGTTTGTTTTTTGTTTAAGAGAGATGCAGAGATATGGAAGGTGAGAGAAGGATTTTTGTGAATATACCCGAAGAAATAAGATTTGTGTATAGGGTGTTGAATGGTACACGTGGCATTTTGTGGTATTTTGTCAGAAAAATTCAGAAAAAAATAGAGTATACACGTGGAGGTCCGTAGGTAGGGTCAGTAGCAGCCTGACATGTCAGCTTTAATCACATGCTTTATGTGATGTAGAGATTAATCATGGCATCTTTGACTTTGATAATGGAGTATCCTTATTAAATCGTTCCATTATGTTTTTCAAATTATTAAAGAACCTGGTTTAACGTTTCACTTTTATCACAAAGATTACAAGATTTGTCATATCATGGCTTTCAAATAACGGTTGGGTTTCATACATATACTTGGGGTATACTATAGTTAATATATTCATTCATGAAACACCATTGTGATTCATTAGGCTGTAACCGTTTTGTCAAACGGTGGTCCACATGAATGGATATATGGTGGAAACTTATTAGTTATTGTAAGTTGATATAGTTATTAACCAAGGGTGGTTATCGGTTATTAAAATTCACAATATTTGGTGAAAGGCCACAATGGTTAAATATATGTATGTTTGTATACATGACATACATGTGATGACCCAGAAATTTCTGACCAAATTTAAACTTAATCTTTAACGTTTCCGACACGATAAGCAAAGTCTATGAAGTTGAATCTCAAAATTTTAGAACTGTTTCATGTATTCAATTACATTTGACTGCTCTCGACGATTCATGAACAATTATATGTATGTATATATATATATATATATATATACAAGTAAAAACGACTTTCCTACAGTAAAACACTATTTGCAACAGTAAAAATGACTTTGCTACAGTAAAACACTATTTGGTACAGTAAAACACTATTTGCTACAGTAAAACACTATTTGCTAGAGTGAACACTATTTGATGCCGACGAACTAGCAAACAAAAACGGATAAGGCCGCCATGCGATCGCATGGCAAAAACACTGAAAACTCATGCGATCGCATGAGGTACTGTAGCAGGCCACATACTATAAAAGCTCGATCTGGTCTCCACATACTATTATTTATTATTATTATTATTATTATTATTATTATTATTATTATTATTATTATTATTATTATTATTATTATTAATATTATTATTATTAATCTTATTATAATATTATTATTAGTAGTATATATACATAAAATACTACGACGAGGTTATGAGCGTGTCACCTTCAAAATGGGTTTTTGAGCGGGATAGAGCTAAGGAAATTATGGGTTATTGCCAAGGAGGTTATGGGTAATGTTCGAGGGTATATTTGTGAATCAAATCTAGTGTTTTTCATCTCCGTTACGTCTACGTACTTTCCTACAATATTGAATCTCAATACTGATACGTAAGCACTCATATCTTATCTTTTATATATTAATTATGTATCCATGTCTAGTGCTCGAGTATATATATTTATATATGCTTGTATACTAAATTTTTCCATTAAACAGTTTATAATGAATCACTAATTAAATACATATATTACTGGTAAAAGGTATATGATATACATGTTTTTGGAAAGCTGGCGAAAAATCAATAACTTTTCATTTAGATATTGAATAGTTTCGATGAACGGATTAAAAGATATAATCAACTGAATTATGATTGACGTTAATTGAAATTGCTTTTAAATCTGCAATTAAGATTTAAACAACTTGTTTATGAGACTGATAAAGTAAACTTTTAAATATTACCAACCGAGTAAATGAATCCTTATATAAGGCACGTCCCGTTTTGTTGAACTATTGTCAAAATTGACTTTTTGAAACGACTTTGGATAACTATTATATGTCGGTCTCGAGCATTAGGATTGTGATACACTATGACCTGACCTAGCTTAATAGACATTTATTGATCAACATATGTTCTCTAGGTTGAGATCTACGATTAATTGGTAATCCGAGTTTCGGTCACATTTTGGTGAACAACTTTATATGCTGCTAAGGTGAGTTTCATTGCTCCCTTTTTAATTGCTTTTGCAATATATATTTTTTGGCTGAGAATACATACAATTTATTTTAAACGCAATGGATACAAGTACATACTTAATTCTACACTGAGTTTGAACCGAAAATCCCTTAGCTTTGGTAACTAGTAACTGCCAGTACATAGGATATGGACTGGTGGGCGTGAATAACAGTATATGGATCCATAAGGGTTGACATCCCCGCCCGAGCTAGAGCGCTAGCCTTTTAACGGACGTGTGTTATTTGAGTTTAGGACACGTTGGTTTGCGTGTATTAAAACGAATGGGGTATTTATCATTATAACGTTAAAGCTTAGTTACCAGGGTGCTCTGTTACGTAGAATCTATTGACAAACTTTTGATAAACGTTTCTGGATGAAACAACTGAAATCTTGTGATCCACTTTTATATACAGATTATGCGAAACACTAAAACTATGAACTCACCAACCTTTGTGTTAACACTTGTTAGCATGTTTATTCTCAGGTTTCCTAGAAGTCTTCCGCTGTTTGCTTATACGTTAGACAAGCTATGTGCATGGAGTCGTACATGGCATATTTTTCAAGGAAACGTTGCATTCACCAAATCATCACCATGTATCTTATTTTGACTGCATTGTCAACGGAAGTACTATTGTAAACTATTATTTACGGTGATTGTCTATATGTATCTATCATCAGATGTCGAAAATCTTTGATTTAAATATTCATTTATGGTGTGCCTTTTCAAAAGAATGCAATGTTTACAAAACGTATCATATAGAGGTCAAATACCTCGCAATGAAATTGATGAATGACGTGTTCGTCCATATGGATTTGGAGCGATCGTCACAGTTGGTATCAGAGCGATGGTCTTAGCGTACCAGGTCTTGCATGAGTGTGTCTAACTGATAGTGGTTAGGATGCATTAGTAAGTCTGGACTTCGACCGTGTCTGCATGTTAAAAGTTTTGCTTATCATATCTTGTCGAAAATTACATGTTTATCATCTTAAGTCTAAATGCGAATAATATTGCAATGATTGCATATATAGTGTATAGACAAAATTCATATTTTAGCGTATCTTTTACTGTAAACTTTTCCTGACATCTTCCGAAAATTCCTCCGTGATTTATGGAATTTTGGTATTATATATACATATGTAAATTATGTATTGAAGAGTAGCAATCTAAATTCTATAATTTATTTCATATTAAAAATCATCTCTCTAATTATACAAGATGGATCCCGTATCTAGTTCAAATTCCTTAAATTCCGATATGGATATTCACCTGAATTCCGAAGACAGTGTAACCGGAATGGATCAACCAATCAGCCATCACCTATTCTGGATGAATTGGGTATGGGTTCATAGCCTACTTAATTATTGGAGACAAGAAGAAGGCGATCCCTTCCATCCACCACATTACCCTCTTGGCGAAGAACCTGAAGCACTTACCGGCGAACCTGTTCGAGACATCATTTTCTCTCTCATTTCCAGAGTATCTCATCATGATAATATACTATCTCAAATTCTGGATCTTATTCATTCGCTCGTTCGAACCGCCAATCATCCCGGTGTAGTAGAAGAAGTCAACAAGCTTCGCGCTCGGGTAGTGGCTTTGGAGAATATGGTGCAAAGGTTACAAGCACCAGCAGCATCACCGGCATCAACAATACCACCATCAGCAACACCAACAATACCATCACCACCACCAACAACAACATCCGCATCCCACACCTCAACATCACAATCTGTACCTCGAACATCAACGTCATACGCCCCATAGATACAAAGGAATACCAACAACAACAAACGATAAAGTATTGATTCATAACTTCACCGAAGAAATATTCTGCAGAGAATATGTATTGTTAAAAAGTTTTAGAGATTACTTATTCTAGTTCTATTTGTAAACCAGATGAATGAGCGAATAGAAATGATGAAATAAAACCCTGATCGGAATGGTGCACGATTTACAAGCTAGATCTGTTAGCAGCAGCACCGTCAGTACCATCAGCATCGTCAGCATCAGCAGCATCTACAACAACCACAAGCTCCGCCAGATCCATAATCACCGCAAACATCATCACTAATTAACAACGCATATATCGTATCAACGAGTTATGAAGTATTAACTCATTCCCTCTAAAGAAATTATATGTATATTTTATATGAATTCTGAGATCAAAATAAATCTTTTCATACTAACCTATTACGTGTGAATCTTAACTAGTAGGTACTACTCGGTTAATTCATATTACTAATATGCTATGATGTACATCCTTCGTTAACGACTTAACCATTGTTAACTACAATCTCTGTTTCAACTTAATGAAATCCATTCATAATAAACCAAGTGTATTATTCAATTACATAATTGATTTTACATTTTCATTTTCGATATACTCGAAACTTTCCAGAAAACATCATATGTGCCTTGTAAGGTTAACAAAAATTCCACGAGCATCAACATCCTTCACCGAGGAATAAGAATGAATAATGAAGTATTGATTACATTAGTGAAATACTCTGCGAAGATTATGAAATCTTTAATATTTTAGAGATTATTCATTTCTAATCCAGCCAAAAATCAAATGAGCTTAATATGATATTAATTCATTAAATATGTATTACATCTGAAGAAAATATACATACATATATTTTCATAAAGACTGTAATAAAATTCTCTGGTACAAAATATTACTTGTGAAACTTTTAATGGGTAGGTAATACCCGAAAGATATATAAATTCACAAGTAATATGTTACATTATTCAATTCTGATTCAACAAATCATCAACTATACTTACTACTTTCACAACGATATACATTCTTTCCGAGAAATCAAAATAACCATCCACATCCAAATTTGATTACATATTCTGATTTTGAAAAATCATAATTCAAGCCAAGATTTAACAGAAAATATCACTCTTAGATTCTTACATCTTTCAAAGCTATACTTTGACTTCAAAACTGTGCTAGAACATCACTTCTATTCATAAACCCTAAAAAAAAACTTTGTATCATTCAAAAATTCTAGAACATCATATGTATCTTGACAATTACAATCTTCATGCAAACCCTTCAAACTTTTGAAAACACCTCGGATTGATAACCGACGATTCGGTTATGATAACTTTGAATGTTGATGAAGCAGCAAAAACTGTAAACGATCTTAACAGCCAAAAGTTTGATGATAAAGAATAGTGTGTTGGCAAAACTCAGAAAAAGAGAAGGTTTGGAACTGAAAAACGGATTGAGCAAACCATGAAGGAGGCTGTGGACAAAGCACAAAGACTAAACCTGCCTTCAAAGAATCCAAATGATTCAGTATCTGCTAAAGATGTTAACGAATACCTTGCTCCTGACTCTAAACCTTCATAGACAAATCTTCTTCACCATCCGTTGATATTAGAAATTCTAAGATATTATCATATCTTTCATTATAAATATCTTCGATATTTCTGAAGATATCTTCATAACTATCATTGTCCGAGATTATTTATCTCTTCACGCTATCTGTGTAATATCATAAAAGAAACTGTTTTAGTTTCTAGATTCTAAAAAATTCGAATTTAAAATACAAATATTTTTGAAGTAGTGTTTGGGAACTGAAGCATGAGTTAGTATAATATAATGACACCTGATCAACGTGATTATATTACAGTAAGTCATGCTGAGTTTCTAATGAAACGTGATAAAGGTTCACAGATCCCACTCTCATCATGAACCATGTTACATAACTCTTTCATTCTATATAATCTCTAAATATATCAAGAAAATATATTTCTTGATGATTCGGTCTTTTCCGGATATTCTGGTAATTTGACAAATCAAGATCGTGCAATTACAATTCCCTTCTTAGAACATTAACTATGTTCATTTCAAAATCCTTACCTACGAATTCTGGACCATTATTCGCTTGACTTAAAGTAGGGAAGAGAAAATGAAAGCATGAAGCTCCGAAATATAATGGAAAATATAAAGCCATATAACAACCCCGAAATTACAAACCGTGTATATCAATGCGTATAGCAATATAAAGACACAGGAGAATGAAAAACACTATAACCCCAAGGTAATGGTAGAAGAAAATAACTTCCTCTGGTGGTAGATGAAAAAGAAGAATGACAGATATGAAAGTTAGGAGTATATCAAGAATCAGAACTGGATGAAGCATTTCACAATCTTTTGGATGTATGAAATAAGAAAGAAGATTATAGGAGTGGTGAAAATAAATGAAACGGAATAGGTCAATTTTTAGCGAAATATCAGACATAGCAATCGAGGCAGATTACGCATTTAATCAAATAAAATCCTAATTTCCGTAAATTCTGAAAAATCAAATCTTATATAGATTATGAAGATTTTCTATTCCTTAAATTCCGAAAATCAATCGTTAATACGTCAAAAGTTAAGATGAATCTCTATTCCCTCATTTCACTTTATTACGATAACTTCTCTCATACGCTTCAAGTAATCAGATTGTTTTATCCGTGTTATTCAATGGTGATAAAACTCTATTTATCGACTAATATTTGTTATGAAAACATTTTTTATTGTTAGCCATGACGACCTCACTCAAATTTTGGGACGAAATTTCTTTAACGGGGAGGTACTGTGATGACCCGAAAATTTCTGACCAAATTTAAACTTAATCTTTAACGTTTTCGAAACGATAAGCAAAGTCTATGAAGTTGAATCTCAAAATTTTAGAACTGTTTCATGTATTCAATTACATTTGACTGCTGTCGACGATTCATGAACAATTATATGTATGTATATATATATATATATATATATATATATATGTACAAGTAAAAACTACTTTCCAACAGTAAAACACTATTTGCTACAGTGAAACCGTACTTTGCTACATTGCTACATTAAACACTCTTTGCTACAGTGAACACTATTTTGATGTCGACGAACTAGCAAACAAAAACGGATAAGGCGGTCATGCGATCGCATGACAAAAACACTGAAAACTCATGCGATCGCATGAGGTACTGTAGCAGGCCACATACTATAAAAGCTCGATCTGGTCTCCACATACTATTATTATTTATTATATTATTATTATTATTATTATTATTATTATTATTATTATTATTATTATTAAGATTAATATTATTATTATTATTAATCTTATTATAATATTATTATTAGTAGTATATATACATAAAATACTACGACGAGGTTATGAGCGTGTCACATTCAAAATGGATTTTTGAGCGGGATAGAGCTAAGGAAATTATGGGTTATTGCCAAGGAGGTTATGGGTAATGTTCGAGGGTATATTTTTGAATCAAATCTAGTATTTTTCATCTCCGTTACGTCTACGTACTTTCCTACAATATTGAATCTCAATACTGATACGTAAGCACTCATATCTTATCTTTTATATATTAATTATGTATCCATGTCTAGTGCTCGAGTATATATATTTATATATGCTTGTATGCTAAATTTTTCCATTAAACAGTTTATAATGAATCACTAATTAAATACATATATTACTGGTAAAGGGTATATGATATACATGTTTTTGGAATGCTGGCGAAAAATCAATAACTTTTCATTTAGATATTGAATAGTTTCGATGAACGGATTAAAAGATATGATCAACTGAATTATGATTGACGTTAATTGAAATTGCTTTTAAATCTGCAATTAAGATTTAAACAACTTGTTTACGAGACTGATAAAGTGAACTTTTAAATATTACCAACCGAGTAAATGAATCCTTATATAAGGCACGTCCCGTTTTGTTGAACTATTGTCAAAATTGACTTTTTGAAACGACTTTGGATAACTATTATATGTCGGTCTCGAGTATTAGGATTGTGATACACTATGACCTGACCTAGCTTAATAGACATTTATTGATCAACATATGTTCTCTAGGTTGAGATCTACGATTAATTGGTAATCCGAGTTTCGGTCACATTTTGGTGAACAACTTTATATGCTGCTAAGGTGAGTTTCATTGCTCCCTTTTTAATTGCTTTTGCAATATATATTTTTGGGCTGAGAATACATGCAATTTTCTAAACGCAATGGATACAAGTACATACTTAATTCTACACTGAGTTTGAACCGAAAATCCCTTAGCTTTAGTAACTAGTAGCTGCCAGTACATAGGATATGGACTGGTGGGCGCGAATAACAGTATATGGAACCATAGGGCTTGACATCCCCGTCCGAGCTAGATCGCTAGCCTTTTAACGGACGTGTGTTATTTGAGTTTAGGACACGTTGGTTTGCGTGTATTATAACGAATGGGGTATTTATCATTATAACGTTAAAGCTTAGTTACCAGGTTGCTCTGTTACGTAGAATCTATTGACAAACTTTTGATAAACGTTTCTGGATGAAACAACTGAAATCTTGTGATCCACTTTTATATACAGATTATGCGAAACACTAAAACTATGAACTCACCAACCTTTGTGTTAACACTTGTTAGCATGTTTATTCTCAGGTTTCCTAGAAGTCTTCCGCTGTTTGCTTATACGTTAGACAAGCTATGTGCATGGAGTCGTACATGGCATATTTTTCAAGGAAACGTTGCATTCACCAAATCATCACCATGTATCTTATTTTGACTGCATTGTCAACGGAAGTACTATTGTAAACTATTATTTACGGTGATTGTTTATATGTAGAAATCATCAGATGTCGAAAACCTTTGATTTAAATATTCATTTATGGTGTACCTTTTCAAAAGAATGCAATGTTTACAAAACGTATCATATAGAGGTCAAATACCTCGCAATGAAATCGATGAATGACGTGTTCGTCCATATGGATTTGGAGCGATCGTCACAATACATGTATAAAGTTACTTCACATGCATGTTTTGTGAGTTATTTTAAATATTATGTGGTTGATGGTGCCGAGTAAGAAGAGTCTGATAATTCTGGATTTGTGATACGGAGTATAGTTGGATTTGTGATACGGAGTATATCATAAGTTAACAACTGTGATTGTTAGTATGGTTTAATTGGTAACAATTGTTAATTGTTAGGCTATTTAATGGGTGGTGATAATCCGTTGGACAATTCATAAAACAATCTTCACAATTGTGAAGTGATTGTTTTGTTACCAAGTAAAATATCCATGAAGTTTTTACTCATTGGTGAGTCATGTCCATAAATTTGATTTTTACAAATGGTACAAGTTTGTGAAACTAATATGTTTTAATATGAAATGTGGATTAGATGTTGCTTAATTGTTTTCGAGTACTGGTATGCCATGGAAATTGGTGGTATGGTGTATGTTATTACATCAAGTGACCAATATAGCATGGTGATAGAAAGATTAAGCATGGTCTAGTGGAATTCATTGTGATGGGGCTAAAGTATTTTAATACTTGTAAAAGCTAACTATGGACTATGGTTTAATTCACAATGTGAAATCCTTAAGGCATATTAAAATTGTATATTGAGTTTACTACTGATCAAGGAGATAATGCATCTACAAGTTGTTAGAATTTACACTTGGTATAGATGAGGCATCTTAGATCAAAATGTTGATGTTGAGATTATTGAAATTATAAACTTATTGTCATTGCCTCTTGGTTTTAAGAAGTGGATTGACTAAGGGATGTTTATAATTATAATCTTACCATCTAATGTAATGGTAATAATTGTGTACATAAGGATAATGGGGATACATTATCAAGGGTGTACAAATTATAAGGATTACATTGATTACTTGTGAAAGGTGGACATATGCAAGGACTAATCAATCAATTGATTTGAGTACTCATAAGTTTCTTATGGTATAGTAAGAACTTGGAATTCCTAGGTTTAAAGGATAGCAAAAGAAAGGAAATTGATTGAAGTTATAATGAATGAGATGAAAGTTCATGGTGAACCCTAGTTATGGTATGTCACGTGACTAAGGCATGTATTTAAATGTACAAGTGAAAGTCTAGCTTATGCCTTAGACAAACTATGTTTCATGAGGTTATCATGAATGAAGTGAAATATGTGAATTTTGTTGGGTCACAACAAAGTTTGACTAAATCACTTGACAAAAGCATTAGCTGGAAGCGCGCAAAAGTTGGCTAATGTTGTAGGATTGAAGTTCATTTAGATCTTCCATAGTGGGATACCCAATTCCCTTCTAGTACAACGCTAGGAGCTGAATCCAATGAGGAAAGCCTTCACTATCTGAAGATTGGAACACATTTAATATATGATCCCAAAGTATGTGCTCGGACCCGTGAGATAAAGAAGATTGAAGTTAAATACTTCTTAATAGTTGTCTTGAAAAATTGCATCGCAGGAGCAAGATTAAAAGAAACTACCTATGTGAACATGAGGTTAAGCCGCCTCAAGAAAGCTTAGGACTTGGCTTTTGATATGTTCATGAGAGGATTGGGACACATGGCTTATGATAGTGTCGGGTTAATTGTAGAAAGTATGGAACTAGTGTGTATATTATCGACAGGTTTTCAAATGAATTGATGGGTTCAAACTATTAGAGCATCCTGATTTTCGTCTTCTTGCACGTGTAATATAATACGTGTAAATTCAATCCATGTGACATTTACACCTATGCAGTAGTTATCTGTTTGTTGGTATTTTAGTAATCAAGGATCATACTAAAATGGGGGGAATTGTTAGTGATTTTAGCATGATCCAACGTCATTTTAGTTGATTGGATTGCTAAGTTGAAAGTGATCGAACCATTGAAATGCTACAAGGATTTGGTGAGTGTGGAGTACACGTTCGTAAAGTGTAAAATGGTTTGAGGCTATATTAGTGAGCTTGAAAATAATATTTGGAACATTAGAAATGCGAAACGCGACTTGAAAAGGCCATATGCACGAAAAACCATAAAGTGGAAATTTGAGGTCTTGGACAGGCTTAGCCCGCGGCGCGGCTCTCAGGCCCGCGGCACGGCTTAAGGCATAAATTTTAGGTCGAGTTTTTTGGCGTATTTTCAAGTGTGGTTCTTTGTTAGCCCGCGGCGTGGTTCTCAGGCCCGCGGCGCGGCTTAACACTGGTTCGTTGAAAAGGTGCTTTCTCAACCAAAAAGGCACATTTGAACCCAAAACTTTATGGGTTTGTTCCAGGACATTTATGAACGATTTTTTCATGTATATGGACTTGTTTAAGCACAAATACATGGGTGTGACATTCCAAGCATCATGTGGGTTCATACGAAAAGGTGTGATTCTTCAAAGACACCTTTTGACCCATTATAAATATATGGATTCATTTCCATATGAAGGTTAGACACTTTACACAATTTTTCAGATTTTGAACATGTCTAACACACTTTCACCAAAAAACTTCCAGATTTATACAATCTACAATTGCAAGGAACAATTATCTTTTGGTCAAGACGATTGTTCATACTAGTCTTATCCTAATAGTGATTTCGTGTAACCCGTGACCAAGTGGGTCTAAATACTTTATTAAGAAAGTGTTCACACGATTCTAGTATCAATCCAGTTGTTGATTCTTTACCCACTAATCCATATTTCTCCAACAAAGCTTCCATCATTACTGTATCATGGTATCATCATCATTATGTCGTTTCATCATAGTCATATCATCATTTTCGTTTTCATATCGTTATCACCATCTATCATCACGAACATTATTTATCTTCACCATCAATCTCGTTCATCACTAATACTATTCATCATCTTCTTCGTTTAATCATCACTATTATCTTCTTCATTTAACGACTGTAGAAGAAACAGCACTATAGCAGCAGCATCAGGTGAGGGTTTATGGTTTGTTTACCGTAGTATAAATTATAGATTCGGGACATACCCGAAACTAGTAGCGGAAGCGGAATGATCGTCATTTAGATCACCGGTCCTGGAAATCAATCACAAGCAGAAAACTTTCATGGTTCACAACCTATAATTCCCTTATTTTGTTTGCCTTGAACTTGAACGAATATGACAAGAACCATATCTTGTTTTTCATTATTTCTCTCATATGTTCTATGTGTATTCGGTGTCATATTCACTCACTCACTCATCTCTTCTATGACTTCCATTATATAGTAAATTAATATTAACCACCAAGATTAGTGAAGAGTCTCCACAACTCTTACACATAATGGATATTAATTTGTCATTAACAACTAATATAGTGAGTATTTAGTAACACGTAATTACTAACATAATAAATACATTATATTAGCTATCAATGGAAGTTAGTGGGCGGATTGGATCCGGGTCAAACTGGATCCAAGTTCCAACATCTCTCACTCGCACACAAACTGATTTGATATACTCATTATATCTTGAGAGAACAATCATGTAACTTGCAAACAGTTCATACTAAAAAAATAGGTCGTGTGACCGGTATACGTTGAGAGCACACATGCTATACATCTGCTAGGAATATATAGTGCCTCAAAAACAAAATGACAAGAGTAGATTTAGTATGCAATATCCTAGATCATTAATCACATTAATAACTAACATGATCTCTGTTTTACTCATAAAATCATATTGTATTCCCAATTATCATTTATCACTAAGACTTGTCACTGAGACGGGAATATTGACCGACCGATGAATACAAATTAATGTGAACGTCAAATGATCTTCCTTAATCTTAGAATCCTTTGACCTTAATCAAACTTGCTTTTCTAACAACGTCTTGCCAGGTCGAATCACTCATATCCCTTAAGAAACGCCTTAAGGTAGCAAACATCAAACTAAGCCTCAAGAGACAAGAAAAAGTCATAAGGATATTATTTGAGGTTACTAATACCTCAAGGGACTCACATAACATAGAAGTAGAGATCGTTTCTCCTATTTCCCTTATTGGTCATCTTGATCACATGTGGTATGAATCACATGCTGCACTATTTCTCCTTTTCCAATGGAGGTATGTCTTTAAATCAATGTTGCACAGATGATAGTTTAAACATACTCAATTCAAAATTGAGTTCACTCATCTACTCATCAAAACACATATTTCTCACAAGAACTCACATCTGGATATATAAGACAGATAATGTGAAACTTAATAATTCACATATTGTTGTAAACGTTACAACTGTAGCATCAAAAATTTTAAGTTTGTGCTCAGCTGTCACTCAGACAATATACTTAAAATGCGCTACTTCACCAGTCACTATTAAAGTAACGGAGCTGATCACCCATGTGAGTGGGCTGATCTCTAATCTGTCCGACATACTTTTCTCACAATAATACTTTGTATATAAGATTTGACAAACACATTGTCATGGATATGAAACACTAAATATGTTGGGAAAAATAAAACTCAATACAATCTCAAAATCTACGCAACCACTGAGACGTGACATGTCACATAAACATATCTCTCTAGGCATGGATTTCTCAAATAATTTGCTACCATTTCATTCGTAGATATATACTACATATTTTCTAAAACTCTTGCAACCATGTCCCTAAGTAATATTGCATTTTACAACTATGTGCTTGACTTACAATGGACCTTGGAATCATTTTCATAAACTACAAAGTAGTAACTATTTGAGTAGACTATTACTCAATCGATAACTTTGTTATAAACTCCAAGTTTCTTAAAAGATTGTTTAAGCTACAGAGCTTATTGAACCTTAGTTGACATTAAAAATAAGCCTCCATTGTAAATAAGGTTTCATATGACTAATACTTGTTACTCCATGAGATAACAACCTAGTCCATGAGATAACAACCTAGTCAATATCTTTATAGTCTTGCAAATCATTTTCGTCAAAGAACAATAAGCTCACATTACTACTTAGATACCTTAGTATCATTTTCATGGCTTTTTTATTGCTTTCCATTCTAAATGGAAAGTAATCAACTTTGTACATTTCATAACGTACAAAGGATTTCCAACCTTATTCGCATAAAAAACAAACTTCATTTGCTCATTTCATATTGGCGTCTAAGGACAAAAAGGTATGCTCAATATTCACTATAATAAGATTGTCAGTGAGATTATTTAACATGTTTAAGGATCTTGTTAATATAAGCTCTTGTGAAAGAGATATTAATTTCCTTGAACAATCTCTTGAAATTCTAATTTTAAGAATACATGAAAATTCTCTCACAATAACATTCTTCTTATTGATTCATGCCACAAATATATCATCAACATATGACGATAAAAAACTCGTTTTGTCATTATGGCTATAATCAAATTAATTTGGTGAATATTATAACAAGATACGAAGTTTCCACATATTAAACTTTTCTTGTTGGTTCTAGCTTATTGCCACATTTTGACCTTTATATTTTCATGATATTCACTTCAATTCTTATTCCATTATTTTTTTTTTGATCCATTTGTCTTTTAGATGTCATGTTAGAGCTTCTCTTATTCAATCTCATATCGAAAAGGGTTTATAACGACAACTTCTTTGTTGTAGTTGAGATATCTTTGAAACTAATTCTTGGTATCTCATAAGCTCCCACTCAAATTAGAATTATTCTCATTCGCAATAGTTTGAGGACTCGTTGATAGATAAACAAATTCTCTAATATTATTCCTCAAATTTCTCCCACTCGAATGAGATAATAATGTGGCAACAAATAAAGACGAATCTTTATTTGCATCTTGAGATTTTGGAAACTCATTTCCAAGAATGTTACATTTCAAGATTCAAATTTAGTTAAACTCCCACTGACGTGTTCACGTATGAACATATGGCATCTTGATTGTTAACGTACTTGGTGAGGACAAATTTCCACCTCTTGGACCTATTTTTCAAAATTTATTTGATAAATTTAATATATACGTTTCACAACCTTAATGTCCTATGACGTTGTAATTGTAGTCATAATCTTTTCATAACTTATATGGTATAGAAGTTACTAATTTTCAAGGACATTCAATTAGGAACGAATGTGGGATTTCACATTACCCATAATCGCCCTAACCAAATCGAGGAGCGTTTATTCTAACTTTCCAAAACATCGTTTTACTGTGGAGTTATTGGAGTAAAGAAATGATGTTTGAATACAACTCTATCTAAAGAGTTACTTCCCACATATATCCACTTCACTTAAAAAAGTGAAATTCATCAAAACTCTACAAAGATTTCATTATCCTTTAGTAAATGATTTTCCATGTTCAAACCTACTATCTACAGAGGACAAGATGCAAACACAAAGTTTACCAACCATGGTAACCATATACAATCAAAAAAGAAATTTAATGTTTTCATTATGAGTGGGGCGCAACGTCATATGCTCCAAACTTTGAGGTTAGAAAACAATTAGAAGCTTGATCCAATGTTCATGCATAAGACTTTGATCATCGTATGTAAACCGTTGTTGACAATGTATATTTAACAACAATTACTTGTTAAAGCCAAAACATTACTCAACGTGAGTGATGATTTAATTTGTTTTAAGTGACGTACACTTCACACTCCCACTTAATTAGGGATTTATTTTCTTCCTCATATACATTTCTCAAATGCGATAAGAGCAAACCGAGCTTTTTGCTCTTCCAAACGCATTGGCTAAGCATCCCAAGCTTATCGTGTCAGAAATATTAAATCATTTAGAGATTTGACTTAAAAATAAGTCGAAATTTTCCGGGTCGTCACAGTAGACATCTTGACATAAATCATCAAGTTCACTAATCCACACTTGATCTAGCAAAAGACTAAAAATCAAAGAAAGCTTAAAATATGAAACATGGTACACGGCTGAACCACGGCCGACAGCAGGTCAGAGCGTGGAGACCTGCACCCAGATTTGCGAAATCAGGGATGCACGGTCGACTCCACGGCTGACCGTGGTTCGACCGCAGAAACCTTATGTCCAAATTTTGATCAAAAAATGTTTAACCACTTCCGGGCATCTATAATTTATGAAACCTGTTCAAACATGCTTAGGATAGTTGCCTCATTCATTCCCAAAGGAGTTTTGGTCACTAGAACACTAATCTTGGTTAATTACGCCTAATGACACCTTAATGACGATTAAGCCTAGATTAAGGTAACACATAAGTATTATAGGAAAACATGTACATCTAAAATGTATCTAGATATACTTAGGATGGTCACCAAGTCCCAACCAAGAGTTGCTCTTTCCTTGTACATGTGTTGGATATAAATGTATGCTTATACATTAATCTTGCAAATACCACTTTGCAAGTAAAACTTACTTAGTTTTAGTTTAATGCTATGTTATCACTATATGCTTAATTCTAAGATTACTTGATTATCTCTTGCTAGTTATTACATGAATATTACTTGACTACTTGTTATTAGTACATGTGTATTAGTACATGTGTACTATTTGACTAAGTGCTAAGTGCTGAATGATAAGTAATAAGTTAATATGCATATGTATCAAACTTGTCATGCTATTTGTTACTAGATGGAACTAGTATTTGGATTACTTCAATATATGCATGTGTTACTTGGATAAATTGTAAAATGTCATAATCTAGTAAACTTAAAAGACAATCAAACATTAACACACATAAGTATGCTTAAGTCTAAGATTGAGTTTATGAATAAGTTTAAACTTGATTAACTTGATGTCTTGCAATATGCTTAATTGTTACTACATGCTTAATTTGTCAAGATATCATTAACATACTTAATTAATTACAAACAAGTTCAAATTTCAATACTAGCATGCTTTGTGATTAAAGTGGGTTTGTGTCATCAATGACATGTTGACCAACCAATAGAGATTTAGCAAATGTGTTAATTACAAATAAAGAATTATGACAAAACTGAGATTGACTCAAATGATTATCATGTCTTGTATCTAAGAATGTTAGACTTTCCACTTTGGACATGATAAGTCACTATCAAAGCAAACCATCTAAGGTAAATAGACATTTAATGCATATAGTACTTGTATAAGATGTTGGTAATCTTTTGCAGGTGTTAAATGAAGTGAAGTGTCCAAAGAGTGATGTCCAAAACTGATTCAAACAGCTATACAACGAATATATGTTTTGGACAGAAGCACGTGCGGTCGACCCACGGTCGACCGTGAGTTAAGCCGTAGACAGGGCTGATCTTTTATCTCTCCATATAAATAGCAAAACTTGGAGAACTTTGAAGACTTGGACCTCTTGTATGCTACAACTCATATTCATCAGAGAATCACAAGAACATAACATTCATGCATATGTTTGTGATTAGTAAGAGAAGTTTTATAATCTCATAGATTATAAAAGGGGTGTTTTGTAAACTTACTTTCACATTCTAATCTTAGTAAGTTTGCATAGTGATGTAATAATTCTGAGAATTGTCTTAGGATTATCATCACTAGAAAAGGGCGAGTCTTTGTACTTTGTAATTAGAGGCATATGCTAGCTTAGCTATCATCTTCCTTAAAGGGAACTAGGGAGTTGATTAATCTCATTGGAGATTAATACTTGTCCAAGTTGAAGACAAGTTGATCTAAGTTGGAGGTAATCCTTCATAAGGATAGTGGATTAGGTTTGTTGTCTAAGAAGAAGTACAAGGCTTGTAAATTAGATCTCCACCGAATTTGAAGAAAAATACTTAGTGAAGCAACAAATCCTGAATAGTGAATCGGGGAGTGGATTAAGGTAGATTAGTTAACATCCACCCGAACCACTATAAATCCTTGTATTTATGTTCTTTACTTTACTTTCCGCATCATTACAAACATAAACACACCACATATTAGTTTGAGTTGACTAACGTGATCAATTATTGTTCATATCGTATTGATCATAGAAAAAGTTTCAAAAATCATATTAAGTAACTATTCACCCCCCGCTCTAGTTACTTACAATTGGTATTAGAGCAGTTGCTCGTACATTTGCTCTAGAAACATTTTTGATTGAGTCAAAAATCATTTTGTGCAAAAACCCGAGTCAAATGTTCTTGGGATCAACTCAAACAATGGCATATCATGAAAGATTGGCTAATGAAGCACCAATCTTTGATAGAAAGAATGTCTATGTGTGGAAGAGAAGATTGGAGATTTATATCAAATCTAAAGATTATGCTATGTGGAGAATCATCAAGGAAGGAAACTTTGTTTCTCAAGAATCTTCTGACATGGTGAATTCAACATTCCAAAATAGTAAAGCAGTGAACAAAGTGCAAAAGCAATTTGATGCTATAACACTACTTCATGGAATTCTTCCTCATGAAGAAAGGATTAAAATGCTTTCATATGAAAGTGCAAAAGGAATGTTGGGATTCACTATGTCATCAAGTTGAAGAAGTCTCAAGTTAGTCAATGAAGAATGGGTTAGAAGAAAAGGTAACAAGGCATGAATGTATTGATGGGAATTGGTTGGTTGATCAAGATGGAAATGAAGACTTTTGTCTCATGGATTCAAGATACTCTTCAAGTCAAGATGGTCGTAGTGAAGATGAAATGGAAACGTGCTATCAAGAAGAAGAAGGCGAAAGCTCAAGCGTCCAAAGTAATGAGGTACATGTATTTTATCCTTCTAATTATGAAGATTTGCTAGATGAGTACAAAACGGTAAAATTTATGTTACTAGAAGTTGTGACAAAGTAAAATTGTTGGAAAAAGAATTGCAAAGGGTAAATCATCTTAACAAGAATTTAAGTGAAGAAAACAATTACTTGAAAAGATCTTTAAATAACAAAAATTGTTTTAAAGATAAAATTGTTTTGAAAACTCACCTTGGAGCACTTGAAGACTCACCTCTTGCACTTAAAAGCCAAACCTTGGAGCACTTGAAGATTCACCTCTTGCACATACAATTCCATATATTTAGTGATATCATTCAAATATTATTGTAATCTATTTAGAGTGATTCATGCAAGAGTGATTGTAAACTTAGTTTTGAGTTTACTTGTAAACTATCTTCCTAAAGGGATCTAGAAGATATGTGAGGTTTCACTTAGAGGAAACATTAGGATATTGTGGTAAGAGAATTTGGTGATTATGAATTCTTTAAAGGAACGTAAGGGTTCATAAGTTGCGGGTTATCGAGGAGCTAGTGTACCGAGTTTGGAGCATCATAGTGAAACTAACTCTCAATTCGTTAGAATTGAGGAGTGGATTAAGGAAGATTTGTTAACATCTTCCAGAACAAATATAAATCTCCGTGTTTATTCTCTTATCCCTTACCTTTAAATTTATTATACTTGTGAAGAAACTAGTAAAATCACACTATAGTAATCTCAAGTTCTAAATCGGAAAAGTTTTAAAAATCGCACTAAGTAACTATTCACCACCTCTCTAGTTACTTACAATTGTTATCAGAGCGGTTGCTCTAAAAGTTTTGCTAGAATTGTTATTTTTATGATAAAAATTAATTTTTGCAAACTTTTGAGTTAAAGATCATGGAACAAAAATTGAGAACTTGAGCTATAGTGAAGGTTCCTCTATGCAAAGACCTCCACTACTTGAGAGTGAAGGATTTTGCTATTGGAAACAAAGATTTAAAACATATGTCCGTGCTAAAGATATAGATGTTTGGTACATAATTACCAAGGGCGATTATGTTCCATTCACACTAAGTGAGGATAGGAAAACTAGAATAATTGTACCAGAAGATAATTGGTCCAAAGAACATAAAAAGGATGTAAGGAAGAACTATGAAGCTAAACTAATCATATTTAACGCTTTGCCTAGAAAAGAATATGAAAGGGTCTTTATGCTTAAAAGTGCAAAGGAAATATGGGATAGTTTAATAGTTACTCATCAAGGAAATGTGCAAGTCACTGAAAATAAAATTGAACTACTAGTAGCTCAATATGAATAATTTGTGATATCAGATGATGAGAAAATTGATATTGTTTATTCTAGATTTAACAATATTTGTTCAAGTTTGAAGGCTTTAGGTACTATCTACACAAACAAGCAATATGTTCAAAAATTCTTAAGAGCATTACCCTCAAAATGGAGACCTAAAGTAACGGCAATTGATGAGTCAAAGGACTTGGAAAAATTGTCTCTTGATGAGCTCATTGGAAATCTCAAAGTCTATGAGGTCATCCTAGACAAAGATGAAGAAGCAGACAAAGTCAAAAAGGGAAAAAATAAGTCAATTGCTTTGAAGGACAAAGCAAGTGAAGAAGGTGAATACGAAGAGGATGAAGATGAAATCCTAAACGATGATGAGCAACTTGAAATTATTGTTTGATTATTCAAGAAATTCTAACGAAGACCTGGGAAACCCCAATGGACTCAAATGTAGTGACCCGAACTTTTCCATGTTTATATATATTAATTGAGATTGATATTTACATGATTAAATGTTTCCAACATGTTAAGCAATCAAACTTGTTAAGACTTGATTAATTGAAATATGTTTCATATAGACAATTGACCACCCAAGTTGACCGGTGATTCACGAACGTTAAAACTTGTAAAAACTATATGATGAAATATATATGGATATATATATATATATAGTTAATATGATACTATGATAAGTGAACATATCATTAAGTATATTAACAATGAACTACATATGTAAAAACAAGACTACTAACTTAATGATTTTTAAACGAGACATATATGTAACGATTATCGTTGTAAAGACATTTAATGTATATATATCATATTAAGAGATATTCATACATGATAATATCATGATAATATAATAATTTAAAATCTCATTTGATATTATAAACATTGGGTTAACAACATTTAACAAGATCGTTAACCAAAAGGTTTCAAAACAACACTTACATGTAACGACTAACGATGACTTAATGACTCAGTTAAAATGTATATACATGTAGTGTTTTAATATGTATTTATACACTTTTGAAAGACTTCAATACACTTATCAAAATACTTCTACTTAACAAAAATGCTTACAATTACATCCTCGTTCAGTTTCATCAACAATTCTACTCGTATGCACCCGTATTCGTACTCGTACAATACACAGCTTTTAGATGTATGTACTATTGGTATATACACTCCAATGATCAACTCTTAGCAGCCCATGTGAGTCTCCTAACATATGTGGGAACCATCATTTGGCAACTAGCATGAAATATCTCATAAAATTACAAAAATATGAGTAATCATTCATGACTTATTTACATGAAAACAAAATTACATATCCTTTATATCTAATCCATACACCAACGACCAAAAACACCTACAAACACTTTCATTCTTCAATTTTCTTCATCTAATTGATCTCTCTCAAGTTCTATCTTCAAGTTCTAAGTGTTCTTCATAAATTCTACAAGTTCTAGTTACATAAAATCAAGAATACTTTCAAGTTTGCTAGCTCACTTCCAATCTTGTAAGGTGATCATTCAACCTCAAGAAATCTTTGTTTCTTACAGTAGGTTATAATTCTAATACAAGGTAATAATCATATTCAAACTTTGATTCAATTTCTATAACTATAACAATCTTATTTCAAGTGATGATCTTACTTGAACTTGTTTTCATGTCATGATTCTGCTTCAAGAACTTCGAGCCATCCAAGGATCCGTTGAAGCTAGATCCATTTTTCTCTTTTCCAGTAGGTTTATCCAAGGAAATTAAGGTAGTAATGATGTTCATAACATCATTCGATTCATACATATAAAGCTATCTTATTCGAAGGTTTAAACTTGTAATCACTAGAACATAGTTTAGTTAATTCTAAACTTGTTCGCAAACAAAAGTTAATCCTTCTAACTTGACTTTTAAAATCAACTAAACACATGTTCTATATCTATATGATATGCTAACTTAATGATTTAAAACCTGGAAACACGAAAAACACCGTAAAACCGGATTTACGCCGTCGTAGTAACACCGCGGGCTGTTTTGGGTTAGTTAATTAAAAACTATGATAAACTTTGATTTAAAAGTTGTTATTCTGAGAAAATGATTTTTATTATGAACATGAAACTATATCCAAAAATTATGGTTAAACTCAAAGTGGAAGTATGTTTTCTAAAATGGTCCTCTAGACGTCGTTCTTTCGACTGAAATGACTACCTTTACAAAAACGACTTGTAACTTATTTTTCCGACTATAAACCTATACTTTTTCTGTTCAGATTCATAAAATAGAGTTCAATATGAAACCATAGCAATTTGATTTACTCAAAACGGATTTAAAATGAAGAAGTTATGGGTAAAACAAGATTGGATAATTTTTCTCATTTTAGCTACGTGAAAATTGGTAACAAATCTATTCCAACCATAACTTAATCAACTTATATTGTATATTATGTAATCTTGAGATACCATAGACACGTATACAATATTTCAACCTATCATGTCGACACATCTATATATATTTCGAAACAACTATAGACACTCTATATGTGAATGTTGGAGTTAGCTATACAGGGTTGAGGTTGATTCCAAAATAAATATAGTTTGAGTTGTGATCAATACTGAGATACGTATACACTGGGTCGTGGATTGATTCAAGATAATATTTATCGATTTATTTCTGTACATCTAACTGTGGACAACTAGTTGTAGGTTACTAACGAGGACAGCTGACTTAATAAACTTAAAACATCAAAATATATTAAAAGTGTTGTAAATATATTTTGAACATACTTTGATATATATGTATATATTGTTATAGGTTCGTGAATCAACCAGTAGCCAAGTCTTACTTCCCGACGAAGTAAAAATCTGTGAAAGTGAGTTATAGTCCCACTTTTAAAATCTAATATTTTTGGGATGAGAATACATGCAGGTTTTATAAATGATTTACAAAATAGACACAAGTACGTGAAACTACATTCTATGGTTGAATTATCGAAATCGAATATGCCCCTTTTTATTAAGTCTGGTAATCTAAGAATTAGGGAACAGACACCCTAATTGACGCGAATCCTAAAGATAGATCTATTGGGCCTAACAAACCCCATCCAAAGTACCGGATGCTTTAGTACTTCAAAATTTATATCATATCCGAAGGGTGTCCCGGAATGATGGGGATATTCTTATATATGCATCTTGTTAATGTCGGTTACCAGGTGTTCACCATATGAATGATTTTTATCTCTATGTATGGGATGTGTATTGAAATATGAAATCTTGTGGTCTATTGTTACAATTTGATATATATAGGTTAAACCTATAACTCACAAACATTTTTGTTGACGTTTAAAGCATGTTTATTCTCAGGTGAATACTAAGAGCTTCCGCTGTTGCATACTAAAATAAGGACAAGATTTGGAGTCCATGTTTGTATGATATTGTGTAAAAACTGCATTCAAGAAACTGATTTCGATGTAACATATTTGTATTGTAAACCATTATGTAATGGTCGTGTGTAAACATGATCTTTTAGATTATCATTATTTGATAATCTACGTAAAGCTTTTTAAACCTTTATTTATGAAATAAAGGTTATGGTTTGTTTTAAAAATGAATGCAGTCTTTGAAAAACGTCTCATATAGAGGTCAAAACCTCGCAACGAAATCAATTAATATGGAATGTTTTTAATCAATAAGAACGGGACATTTCAGTTGGTATCCGAGCGTTGGTCTTAGAGAACCAGAAAATTTGCATTAGTGTGTCTTATCGAGTTTGTTAGGATGCATTAGTGAGTCTGGACTTTGACCGTGTTTTCTTTAAAAATGATTGCTTAACATTTTTGTTGGAAACTATATATTATTAACATGTATATATTATGTGATATATTAATCTCTTAACATGTTTGATATTGTGTGATAGATGTCTACCTCTAGTACAAATCCCATTGACTCACCTAATAATAACGAAGAGTCGAATATATATTGGACTGATTCACAAGTTCCCGAAGAGGAACCGGAAGAAGAATCAGAACCGGAAGAAGAATCAGAACCGGAAGAGAAGGAACCGGAGGAGGAAATAGAACCGGTGGGGGAAATAATAAAACGGTTAAGTAAAAGAAAATCCTCAACCAACCGACCAAGGTTAATTATGGTCAATGGTGTTTCCGCCAAGGAAGCAAAATATTGGGAGGATTACCAATTCTCCGATGAATCGGATTCCGACGAGAATTCCGATGATGTTATAGAAATTACCCCAACTGAATTTAAAAAGGCAAAAGAAAATAATAAGGGAAAGGGCATAAAAATAGAGAAATTTAATTCCAACCCCGATGAACTTTATATGTATCGTCAACCCCCGAAGCCCTTAAGTTGTAACAATGACCCGGGAACCTCTAAACCACCATGTTTTTCTAAACCGTTGTGGAAAACGACAGCTCGTATTAGGGGAACATCATATATCCCTAGAAACTTGGCAAAACGAACCAAAACTGAAGAAGAAGAAACGAGCGAGTTAGAATAAGATAGTTGTATTCGTGTGGTGTAATATATGTAATATAGTGTGCGTACGCTTTATGATATATGTAAAAATTGCTTGTATTAATAAGTATTTTTTTTTATGAATCTAACTCTTGTCTATTTTACAGTATAAAAACACAAAATGGATAGACAACCCAATATTTTAAGAGACCTACCCGGAGACATGATTGATGAAATCTTGTCTAGAGTCGGTCAGAATTCTTCGGCACAACTATTTACGGCGAAATCAGTTTGTAAGACATTCGAAGAACGTTCCAAGAATGTCTTGGTTTATAAGAGACTTTCGTTTGAAAGATGGGGGATATCACATTGGGAAACCCATAAGCTACAATGTGTTTACTTTGACGCATATATTGCGGGGAACCCAAATGCTATTTTACGCAACGGGTTAAGAAATTATTTTGACTCAATGTATCCGAATATAGGACTTCATGATTTAGAAAAAGCGGCTAACATACAACATAAAGAAGCATGTTATGCTTACGGGTTAATAATGTTCGCTTCTCACCAAAGTGAGAAAAAGAACATCGGGCTACAACTATTAAACAAAACGTTCCCACAAGTGACGGAGTCGGTAATTGGGGTAAGAAATGAGGTTTTTAGGTTATTACGAGACTGTTGGTCATTACGTAACCCTCGTCCTTTTGAAGACGTTACAACACGCTGTCTTATCAACGGCCATAACGGTTATGTTCCACAAGACCAAGGATTGGAAGTAGTCCTAGTAAAACCAGAATGCATGACTTGTTTCTGGACGTATGAATTACGTGTCTTTATTGCCTTTGCTGAACGACTTGTGTACTAGCTAGAATTATCTTCACAACTATCTTGTATCAAAGTTATTGTGTGCTATATTTCATGCGTTATGTAAAATAAGCGGTATTGTAAGTTTGTAAAATATTGTATAAAAGTTTGAACGCGAAATATTATTACAATCAGTTTTTCATATAGAATTGTAGTAGTTGAATTGTATATTAGCTACTAAGTATGAACTTAACGGGTAGGTACTACCCGAATTTAAACTTATAAAACGCTAATATGAAGAAAAAGCTTTTATAAATGAGTTCATATTATGCTACGAAATACTATTAACTACTCTTAATATTCTGTATGATTAACTTGTTCCATTTGACTATTTTGAAGGAAATGGCACCGACTACTCGACACACCGTGAATATTGTAGTGACCCGAACTTTTCCATGTTTATATATATTAATTGAGATTGATATTTACATGATTAAATGTTTCCAACATGTTAAGCAATCAAACTTGTTAAGACTTGATTAATTGAAATATGTTTCATATAGACAATTGACCACCCAAGTTGACCGGTGATTCACGAACGTTAAAAATTGTAAAAACTATATGATGACATATAATGGATATATATATAGTTAACATGATACTATGATAAGTAAACATATCATTAAGTATATTAACAATGAACTACATATGTAAAAACAAGACTACTAACTTAATGATTTTTAAACGAGACATATATGTAACGATTATCGTTGTAAAGACATTTAATGTATATATATCATATTAAGAGATATTCATACATGATAATATCATGATAATATAATAATTTAAAATCTCATTTGATATTATAAACATTGGGTTAACAACATTTAACAAGATCGTTAACCTAAAGGTTTCAAAACAACACTTACATGTAGCGACTAACGATGACTTAACGACTCAGTTAAAATGTATATACATGTAGTGTTTTAATATGTATTTATACACTTTTGAAAGACTTCAATACACTTATCAAAATACTTCTACTTAACAAAAATGCTTACAATTACATCCTCGTTCAGTTTCATCAACAATTCTACTCGTATGCACCCGTATTCGTACTCGTACAATACACAGCTTTTAGATGTATGTACTATTGGTATATACACTCCAATGATCAGCTCTTAGCAGCCCATGTGAGTCACCTAACACATGTGGGAACCATCATTTGGCAACTAGCATGAAATATCTCATAAAATTACAAAAATATGAGTAATCATTCATGACTTATTTACATGAAAACAAAATTACATATCCTTTATATCTAATCCATACACCAACGACCAAAAACACCTACAAACACTTTCATTCTTCAATTTTCTTCATCTAATTGATCTCTCTCAAGTTCTATCTTCAAGTTCTAAGTGTTCTTCATAAATTCCAAAAGTTCTAGTTTCATAAAATCAAGAATACTTTCAAGTTTGCTAGCTCACTTCCAATCTTGTAAGGTGATCATCCAACCTCAAGAAATCTTTGTTTCTTACAGTAGGTTATCATTCTAATACAAGGTAATAATCATATTCAAACTTTGGTTCAATTTCTATAACTATAACAATCTTATTTCAAGTGATGATCTTACTTGAACTTGTTTTCGTGTCATGATTCTGCTTCAAGAACTTCGAGCCATCCAAGGATCCATTGAAGCTAGATCCATTTTTCTCTTTTCCATTAGGTTTATCCAAGGAAATTAAGGTAGTAATGATGTTCATAACATCATTCGATTCATACATATAAAGCTATCTTATTCGAAGGTTTAAACTTGTAATCACTAGAACATAGTTTAGTTAATTCTAAACTTGTTCGCAAACAAAAGTTAATCCTTCTAACTTGACTTTTAAAATCAACTAAACACATGTTCTATATCTATATGATATGCTAACTTAATGATTTAAAACCTGGAAACACGAAAAACACCGTAAAACCGGATTTACGCCGTCGTAGTAACACCGCGGGCTGTTTTGGGTTAGTTAATTAAAAACTATGATAAACTTTGATTTAAAAGTTGTTATTCTGAGAAAATGATTTTTATTATGAACATGAAACTATATCCAAAAATTATGGTTAAACTCAAAGTGGAAGTATGTTTTCTAAAATGGTCATCTAGACGTCGTTCTTTCGACTGAAATGACTACCTTTACAAAAACGACTTGTAACTTATTTTTCCGACTATAAACCTATACTTTTTCTGTTTAGATTCATAAAATAGAGTTCAATATGAAACCATAGCAATTTGATTCACTCAAAACGGATTTAAAATGAAGAAGTTATGGGTAAAACAAGATTGGATAATTTTTCTCATTTTAGCTACGTGAAAATTGGTAACAAATCTATTCCAACCATAACTTAATCAACTTGTATTGTATATTATGTAATCTTGAGATACCATAGACACGTATACAATGTTTCGACCTATCATGTCGACACATCTATATATATTTCGGAACAACCATAGACACTCTATATGTGAATGTTGGAGTTAGCTATACAGGGTTGAGGTTGATTCCAAAATATATATAGTTTGAGTTGTGATCAATACTGAGATACGTATACACTGGGTCGTGGATTGATTCAAGATAATATTTATCGATTTATTTCTGTACATCTAACTGTGGACAACTAGTTATAGGTTACTAACGAGGACAGCTGACTTAATAAACTTAAAACATCAAAATATATTAAAAGTGTTGTAAATATATTTTGAACATACTTTAATATATATGTATATATTGTTATAGGTTCGTGAATCAACAGTGGCCAAGTCTTACTTCCCGACGAAGTAAAAATCTGTGAAAGTGAGTTATAGTCCCACTTTTAAAATCTAATATTTTTGGGATGAGAATACATGCAGGTTTTATAAATGATTTACAAAATAGACACAAGTACGTGAAACTACATTCTATGGTTGAATTATCGAAATCGAATATGCCCCTTTTTATTAAGTCTGGTAATCTAAGAATTAGGGAACAGACACCCTAATTGACGCGAATCCTAAAGATAGATCTATTGGGCCTAACAAACCCCATCCAAAGTACCGGATGCTTTAGTACTTCGAAATTTATATCATATCCGAAGGGTGTCCCGGAATGATGGGGATATTCTTATATATGCATCTTGTTATTGTCGGTTACCAGGTGTTCACCATATGAATGATTTTTATCTCTATGTATGGGATGTGTATTGAAATATGAAATCTTGTGGTCTATTGTTACGATTTGATATATATAGGTTAAACCTATAACTCACCAACATTTTTGTTGACGTTTTAAGCATGTTTATTCTCAGGTGATTATTAAGAGCTTCCGCTGTCGCATACTTAAATAAGGACAAGATTTGGAGTCCATGCTTGTATGATATTGTGTAAAAACTGCATTCAAGAAACTTATTTTGTTGTAACATATTTGTATTGTAAACCATTATGTAATGGTCGTGTGTAAACAGGATATTTTAGATTATCATTATTTGATAATCTACGTAAAGCTTTTTAAACCTTTATTGATGAAATAAAGGTTATGGTTTGTTTAAAAATGAATGCAGTCTTTGAAAAACGTCTCATATAGAGGTCAAAACCTCGCAACGAAATCAATTAATATGGAACGTTTTTAATCAATAAGAACGGGACATTTCAGTTGGTATCCGAGCGTTGGTCTTAGAGAACCAGAAAATTTGCATTAGTGTGTCTTATCGAGTTTGTTAGGATGCATTAGTGAGTCTGGACTTCGACCGTGTTTTCTTTAAAAATGATTGCTTAACATTTTTGTTGGAAACTATATATTTTTAACATATGAATATTATGTGATATATTAATCTCTTAACGTGTTTGATATTATGTGATAGATGTCTACCTCTAGAACAAGTCCCATTGACTCACCTAATAATAATGAAGAGTCAAATGTAAATTGGAATGATTTGTGGACTGATTCACAAGTTCCCGAAGAGGAACCGGAAGAAGAGTCGGAACCGGAAGAAGAATCGGAACCGGAAGGAGAATCGGAACCGGATGAAGAAATAGAACCGGTGGGGGAAATAATAAAACGGTTAAGTAAAAGAAAATCCTCAACCAACCGACCAAAGTTAATTATGGTCAATGGTGTTTCCGCCAAGGAAGCAAAATATTGGGAGGATTACCAATTCTCCGATGAATCGGATTCCGACGAGAATTCCGATGATGTTATAGAAATTACCCCAACTGAATTTAAAAAGGCAAAAGAAAATAATAAGGGAAAGGGCATAAAAATAGAGAAATCTAATTCCAACCCCGATGAACTTTATATGTATCGTCAACCCCCGAAGTCCTTAAGTTGTAACAATGACCCGGGAACCTCTAAACCACCAGGTTTTTCTAAACCAATGTGGACAACGACGGCTCGTATTAGGGGAACATCATATATCCCTAGAAACTTGGCAAAACGAACCAAAACCGAAGAAGAAGAAACGAGCGAGTCGGAATAAGATAGTTGTATTCGTGTGGTGTAATATATGTAATATAGTGTTCTTATGCTTTATGATATATGTAAAAATTGCTTGTATTAATAAGTATTTTTTTATGAATCTAACTCTTGTCTATTTTACAGTTTAAAAACACAAAATGGATAGACAACCCAATATTTTAAGAGACCTACCCGGAGACATGATTGATGAAATCTTGTCTAGAGTCGGCCAGAATTCTTCGGCACAACTATTTAAGGCGAGATCAGTTTGTAAGATATTCGAAGAACGTTCCAAGAATGTCTTGGTTTATAAGAGACTTTCGTTTGAAAGATGGGGGATATCACATTGGGAAACCCATAAGTTACGATGTGTTTACTTTGACGCATATATTGCGGGGAACCCAAATGCTATTTTACGCAACGGGTTAAGAAATTATTTTGACTCAATATATCCGAATATTGGACTTCGTGATTTAGAAAAAGCGGCTAACATGCAACATAAAGAAGCATGTTATGCTTACGGATTAGTAATGTTCGCTTCTCACCAAAGTGAGAACAAGAACATCGGGCTACAACTATTAAGCAAAACGTTTCCACAAGTGACGGAGTCGGTAATTGGGGTAAGAAATGAGGTTTTTAGATTATTACGAGACTGTTGGACATTACGTAACCCTCGTCCCTTTGATGACGTTACAACACGCTGTCTTATCAACGGCCATAACGGTTATGTTGCACAAGACCAAGGATGGGAAGTAGTCCTAGTAAAACCAGAATGCATGACTTGTTTCTGGACGTATGAATTACGTGTCTTTATTGCCTTTGCTGAACGACTTGTGTACTAGCTAGAATTGTCTTCACAACTATCTTGTATCAAAGTTATTGTGTGCTATATTTCATGCTTTATGTAAAATAAGCGGTATTGTAAGTTTGTAAAATATTGTATAAAATTTTGAACGCGAAATATTATTATAATCAGTTTTTCATATAGAATTGTAGTAGTTGAATTGTATATTAGCTACTAAGTATGAACTTAACGGGTAGGTACTACCCGAATTTAAACTTATAAAACGCTAATATGAAGAAAAAGCTTTTATAAATGAGTTCATATTATGCTACGAAATACTATTAACTACTCTTAATATTCTGTATGATTAACTTGTTCCATTTAACTATTTTGAAGGAAATGGCACCGACTACTCGATACACCGTGAATATGAATGAAGAGGAATTCCGTACTTTTCTAGCTTCAAACATAGCCGCAGTACAGGCTGCGCTACATACCAACAATAACCTTGGATCTAGCAGTACAGGAAATCGTGTAGGATGCACCTACAAAGAATTCACTGCCTGCAAACCTTTGGAATTTGATGGAACCGAAGGACCGATCGGATTGAAACGGTGGACCGAGAAGGTCGAATCGGTGTTTGCCATAAGTAAGTGTACTGAAGAGGACAAAGTAAAGTACGCTACGCATACCTTCACAGGTTCTGCGTTAACATGGTGGAATACCTATCTAGAGCAAGTGGGACAAGACGATGCGTACGCACTACCGTGGTCAGCATTCAAGCACTTGATGAACGAGAAGTACCGTCCCAGAACCGAGGTCAATAAGCTCAAGACAGAACTTAGAGGGTTACGAACCCAAGGATTTGATATTACCACGTACGAAAGACGATTCACAGAATTGTGCCTATTGTGTCCGGGAGCATTCGAAGATGAGGAAGAGAAGATCGACGCGTTTGTGAAAGGATTACCGGAAAGAATCCAAGAAGATATAAGTTCACACGAGCCCGCCTCCATACAACAGGCATGTAGAATGGCTCACAAACTCGTGAACCAAATTGAAGAAAGAATTAAAGAACAGACTGCTGAAGAGGCCAATGTGAAGCAAGTCAAAAGAAAGTGGGAGGAAAACGGTGATAAGAATCACCAATACAACAACAACAACAATTACAACAATAATCGCAACAATTATCCCAACAATCGCAACATCAATCGCAACTACAACAAACGGCCCAACAACAACAACAACAACAACAACAGCAACTACAACAATCATCCCAACAACAATAATAACCGCAACAACAACAACAATCAGAAGCAGCTATGCCAAAGGTGTGAAAAGAATCACTCGGGGTTCTGCACCAAATTTTGCAACAAGTGTAAAAGAAATGGTCATAGCGCGGCGAAGTGTGAGGTCTACGGACCAGGGGTTAATAGAACGAAAGGAACAAATGGTGTCGGAACGAGTAATGGCGGAGCAAGTAGTGTCGGAGCAAGTTATGCCAATGTAGTTTGTTATAAATGTGGAAAACCAGGCCACATTATTAGAAATTGCCCGAACCAGGAGAACACGAATGGACAAGGCCGTGGAAGAGTTTTCAATATTAATGCGGCAGAGGCACAGGAAGACCCGGAGCTTGTTACGGGTACGTTTCTTATTGACAATAAATCTGCTTACGTTTTATTTGATTCGGGTGCGGATAGAAGCTATATGAGTAGAGATTTTTGTGCTAAATTAAGTTGTCCATTGACGCCTTTGGATAGTAAATTTTTACTCGAATTAGCAAATGGTAAATTAATTTCAGCAGATAATATATGTCGGAATCGAGAAATTAAACTGGTTAGCGAAACATTTAAGATTGATTTGAGACCAGTAGAGTTAGGGAGTTTTGATGTGATAATCGGTATGGACTGGTTGAAAGAAGTGAAAGCGGAGATCGTTTGTTACAAAAATGCAATTCGCATTATACGAGAAAAAGGAAAACCCTTAATGGTGTACGGAGAAAAGGGCAACACGAAGCTACATCTTATTAGTAATTTGAAGGCACAAAAACTAATAAGAAAAGGTTGCTATGCTGTTCTAGCACACGTCGAGAAAGTACAAACTGAAGAAAAGAGCATCAATGATGTTCCCGTCGCAAAAGAATTTCCTGATGTATTTCCGAAAGAATTACCGGGATTACCCCCACATCGATCCGTTGAATTTCAAATAGATCTTGTAACAGGAGCTGCACCAATAGCTCGTGCTCCTTACAGACTCGCACCCAGCGAGATGAAAGAACTACAAAGCCAATTACAAGAACTTTTAGAGCGTGGTTTCATTCGACCAAGCACATCACCGTGGGGAGCTCCTGTTTTGTTTGTCAAGAAGAAAGATGGTACATTCAGGTTGTGTATCGACTACCGAGAGTTGAACAAACTTACCATCAAGAACCGCTACCCACTGCCGAGAATCGATGACTTATTTGATCAACTACAAGGCTCGTCTGTTTATTCAAAGATTGACTTACATTCCGGGTATCATCAAATGCGGGTGAAAGAAGATGATATTCCAAAGACTGCTTTCAGAACACGTTACGGTCATTACGAGTTTATGGTCATGCCGTTTGGTTTAACTAATGCACCAGCTGTGTTCATGGACCTTATGAACCGAGTGTGTGGACCATACCTTGACAAGTTTGTCATTGTTTTCATTGATGACATACTTATTTACTCAAAGAATGACCAAGAACACGGTGAACATTTGAGAAAGGTGTTAGAAGTATTGAGGAAGGAAGAATTGTACGCTAAGTTTTCAAAGTGTGCATTTTGGTTGGAAGAAGTTCAATTCCTCGGTCACATAGTGAACAAAGAAGGTATTAAGGTGGATCCGGCAAAGATAGAAACTGTTGAAAAGTGGGAAACCCCGAAAACTCCGAAACACATACGCCAGTTTTTAGGACTAGCTGGTTACTACAGAAGGTTCATCCAAGACTTTTCCAGAATAGCAAAACCCTTGACTGCATTAACGCATAAAGGGAAGAAATTTGAATGGAATGATGAACAAGAGAAAGCGTTTCAGTTATTGAAGAAAAAGCTAACTACGGCACCTATATTGTCATTGCCTGAAGGGAATGATGATTTTGTGATTTATTGTGATGCATCAAAGCAAGGTCTCGGTTGTGTATTAATGCAACGAACGAAGGTGATTGCTTATGCGTCTAGACAATTGAAGATTCACGAACAAAATTATACGACGCATGACTTGGAATTAGGCGCGGTTGTTTTTGCATTAAAGACTTGGAGGCACTACTTATATGGGGTCAAAAGTATTATATATACCGACCACAAAAGTCTTCAACACATATTTAATCAGAAACAACTGAATATGAGGCAGCGTAGGTGGATTGAATTATTGAATGATTACGACTTTGAGATTCGTTACCACCCGGGGAAGGCAAATGTGGTAGCCGATGCCTTGAGCAGGAAGGACAGAGAACCCATTCGAGTAAAATCTATGAATATAATGATTCATAATAACCTTACTACTCAAATAAAGGAGGCGCAACAAGGAGTTTTAAAAGAGGGAAATTTAAAGGATGAAATACCCAAAGGATCGGAGAAGCATCTTAATATTCGGGAAGACGGAACCCGGTATAGGGCTGAAAGGATTTGGGTACCAAAATTTGGAGATATGAGAGAAATGGTACTTAGAGAAGCTCATAAAACCAGATACTCAATACATCCTGGAACGGGGAAGATGTACAAGAATCTCAAGAAACATTTTTGGTGGCCGGGTATGAAAGCCGATGTTGCTAAATACGTAGGAGAATGTTTGACGTGTTCTAAGGTCAAAGCTGAGCATCAGAAACCATCAGGTCTACTTCAACAACCCAAAATCCCGGAATTGAAATGGGAAAACATTACCATGGATTTCATCACTAAATTGCCAAGGACTGCAAGTGGTTTTGATACTATTTGGGTAATAGTTGACCGTCTCACCAAATCAGCACACTTCTTGCCAATAAGAGAAGATGACAAAATGGAGAAGTTAGCACGACTGTATTTGAAGGAAGTCATCTCCAGACATGGAATACCAATCTCTATTATCTCTGATAGGGATGGCAGATTTATTTCAAGATTCTGGCAGACATTACAGCAAGCATTAGGAACTCGTCTAGACATGAGTACTGCCTATCATCCACAAACTGATGGGCAGAGCGAAAGGACGATACAAACGCTTGAAGACATGCTACGAGCATGTGTTATTGATTTCGGAAACAGTTGGGATCGACATCTACCGTTAGCAGAATTTTCCTACAACAACAGCTACCATTCAAGCATTGAGATGGCGCCGTTTGAAGCACTTTATGGTAGAAAGTGCAGGTCTCCGATTTGTTGGAGTGAAGTGGGGGATAGACAGATTACGGGTCCGGAGATTATACAAGAAACTACCGAGAAGATCATCCAAATTCAACAACGGTTGAAAACCGCCCAAAGTCGACAAAAGAGCTACGCTGACATTAAAAGAAAAGATATTGAATTTGAAATTGGAGAGATGGTCATGCTTAAAGTTGCACCTTGGAAAGGCGTTGTTCGATTTGGTAAACGAGGGAAATTAAATCCAAGGTATATTGGACCATTCAAGATTATTGATCGTGTCGGACCAGTAGCTTACCGACTAGAGTTACCTCAACAACTCGCGGCTGTACATAACACTTTCCACGTCTCGAATTTAAAGAAATGTTTTGCTAAAGAAGATCTCACTATTCCGTTAGATGAAATCCAAATCAACGAAAAACTTCAATTCATCGAAGAACCCGTCGAAATAATGGATCGTGAGGTTAAAAGACTTAAGCAAAACAAGATACCAATTGTTAAGGTTCGATGGAATGCTCGTAGAGGACCCGAGTTCACCTGGGAGCGTGAAGATCAGATGAAGAAGAAATACCCGCATCTATTTCCAGAAGATTCGTCAACACCTTCAACAGCTTAAAATTTCGGGACGAAATTTATTTAACGGGTAGGTACTGTAGTGACCCGAACTTTTCCATGTTTATATATATTAATTGAGATTGATATTTACATGATTAAATGTTTCCAACATGTTAAGCAATCAAACTTGTTAAGACTTGATTAATTGAAATATGTTTCATATAGACAATTGACCACCCAAGTTGACCGGTGATTCACGAACGTTAAAACTTGTAAAAACTATATGATGACATATAATGGATATATATATAGTTAACATGATACTATGATAAGTAAACATATCATTAAGTATATTAACAATGAACTACATATGTAAAAACAAGACTACTAACTTAATGATTTTTAAACGAGACATATATGTAACGATTATCGTTGTAAAGACATTTAATGTATATATATCATATTAAGAGATATTCATACATGATAATATCATGATAATATAATAATTTAAAATCTCATTTGATATTATAAACATTGGGTTAACAACATTTAACAAGATCGTTAACCTAAAGGTTTCAAAACAACACTTACATGTAGCGACTAACGATGACTTAACGACTCAGTTAAAATGTATATACATGTAGTGTTTTAATATGTATTTATACACTTTTGAAAG
Organism: Rutidosis leptorrhynchoides; assembly: GCF_046630445.1. Lineage (NCBI taxonomy): Eukaryota > Viridiplantae > Streptophyta > Magnoliopsida > Asterales > Asteraceae > Rutidosis > Rutidosis leptorrhynchoides. The sequence continues at coordinate 304,976,068 of NC_092334.1, forward strand.
ACTTCAATACACTTATCAAAATACTTCTACTTAACAAAAATGCTTACAATTACATCCTCGTTCAGTTTCATCAACAATTCTACTCGTATGCACCCGTATTCGTACTCGTACAATACACAGCTTTTAGATGTATGTACTATTGGTATATACACTCCAATGATCAGCTCTTAGCAGCCCATGTGAGTCACCTAACACATGTGGGAACCATCATTTGGCAACTAGCATGAAATATCTCATAAAATTACAAAAATATGAGTAATCATTCATGACTTATTTACATGAAAACAAAATTACATATCCTTTATATCTAATCCATACACCAACGACCAAAAACACCTACAAACACTTTCATTCTTCAATTTTCTTCATCTAATTGATCTCTCTCAAGTTCTATCTTCAAGTTCTAAGTGTTCTTCATAAATTCCAAAAGTTCTAGTTTCATAAAATCAAGAATACTTTCAAGTTTGCTAGCTCACTTCCAATCTTGTAAGGTGATCATCCAACCTCAAGAAATCTTTGTTTCTTACAGTAGGTTATCATTCTAATACAAGGTAATAATCATATTCAAACTTTGGTTCAATTTCTATAACTATAACAATCTTATTTCAAGTGATGATCTTACTTGAACTTGTTTTCGTGTCATGATTCTGCTTCAAGAACTTCGAGCCATCCAAGGATCCATTGAAGCTAGATCCATTTTTCTCTTTTCCAGTAGGTTTATCCAAGGAAATTAAGGTAGTAATGATGTTCATAACATCATTCGATTCATACATATAAAGCTATCTTATTCGAAGGTTTAAACTTGTAATCACTAGAACATAGTTTAGTTAATTCTAAACTTGTTCGCAAACAAAAGTTAATCCTTCTAACTTGACTTTTAAAATCAACTAAACACATGTTCTATATCTATATGATATGCTAACTTAATGATTTAAAACCTGGAAACACGAAAAACACCGTAAAACCGGATTTACGCCGTCGTAGTAACACCGCGGGCTGTTTTGGGTTAGTTAATTAAAAACTATGATAAACTTTGATTTAAAAGTTGTTATTCTGTGAAAATGATTTTTATTATGAACATGAAACTATATCCAAAAATTATGGTTAAACTCAAAGTGGAAGTATGTTTTCTAAAATGGTCATCTAGACGTCGTTCTTTCGACTGAAATGACTACCTTTACAAAAACGACTTGTAACTTATTTTTCCGACTATAAACCTATACTTTTTCTGTTTAGATTCATAAAATAGAGTTCAATATGAAACCATAGCAATTTGATTCACTCAAAACGGATTTAAAATGAAGAAGTTATGGGTAAAACAAGATTGGATAATTTTTCTCATTTTAGCTACGTGAAAATTGGTAACAAATCTATTCCAACCATAACTTAATCAACTTGTATTGTATATTATGTAATCTTGAGATACCATAGACACGTATACAATGTTTCGACCTATCATGTCGACACATCTATATATATTTCGGAACAACCATAGACACTCTATATGTGAATGTTGGAGTTAGCTATACAGGGTTGAGGTTGATTCCAAAATATATATAGTTTGAGTTGTGATCAATACTGAGATACGTATACACTGGGTCGTGGATTGATTCAAGATAATATTTATCGATTTATTTCTGTACATCTAACTGTGGACAACTAGTTATAGGTTACTAACGAGGACAGCTGACTTAATAAACTTAAAACATCAAAATATATTAAAAGTGTTGTAAATATATTTTGAACATACTTTAATATATATGTATATATTGTTATAGGTTCGTGAATCAACAGTGGCCAAGTCTTACTTCCCGACGAAGTAAAAATCTGTGAAAGTGAGTTATAGTCCCACTTTTAAAATCTAATATTTTTGGGATGAGAATACATGCAGGTTTTATAAATGATTTACAAAATAGACACAAGTACGTGAAACTACATTCTATGGTTGAATTATCGAAATCGAATATGCCCCTTTTTATTAAGTCTGGTAATCTAAGAATTAGGGAACAGACACCCTAATTGACGCGAATCCTAAAGATAGATCTATTGGGCCTAACAAACCCCATCCAAAGTACCGGATGCTTTAGTACTTCGAAATTTATATCATATCCGAAGGGTGTCCCGGAATGATGGGGATATTCTTATATATGCATCTTGTTATTGTCGGTTACCAGGTGTTCACCATATGAATGATTTTTATCTCTATGTATGGGATGTGTATTGAAATATGAAATCTTGTGGTCTATTGTTACGATTTGATATATATAGGTTAAACCTATAACTCACCAACATTTTTGTTGACGTTTTAAGCATGTTTATTCTCAGGTGATTATTAAGAGCTTCCGCTGTCGCATACTTAAATAAGGACAAGATTTGGAGTCCATGCTTGTATGATATTGTGTAAAAACTGCATTCAAGAAACTTATTTTGTTGTAACATATTTGTATTGTAAACCATTATGTAATGGTCGTGTGTAAACAGGATATTTTAGATTATCATTATTTGATAATCTACGTAAAGCTTTTTAAACCTTTATTGATGAAATAAAGGTTATGGTTTGTTTAAAAATGAATGCAGTCTTTGAAAAACGTCTCATATAGAGGTCAAAACCTCGCAACGAAATCAATTAATATGGAACGTTTTTAATCAATAAGAACGGGACATTTCAAATATGAATGAAGAGGAATTCTGTACTTTTCTAGCTTCAAACATAGCCACAGTACAGGCTGCGCTACATACCAATAATAACCTTGGATCTGGCAGTACAGGAAATCGTGTAGGATGCACCTACAAAGAATTCACTGCCTGCAAACCTTTGGAATTTGATGGAACCGAATGACCGATTGGATTGAAACGGTGGACCGAGAAGGTCGAATCGGTGTTTGCCATAAGTAAGTGTACTGAAGAGGACAAAGTGAAGTATGCTACGCATACCTTCACAGGTTCTGCGTTAACATGGTGGATTACCTATCTAGAGCAAGTGGGACAAGACGATGCGTACGCACTACCGTGGTCAGCATTCAAGCACTTGATGAACGAGAAGTACCGTCCCAGAACTGAGGTCAATAAGCTTAAGACAGAACTTAGAGGGTTACGAACCCAAGGATTTGATATTACCACGTACGAAAGACGATTCACAGAATTGTGCCTATTGTGTCCGGGAGCGTTCGAAGATGAGGAAGAGAAGATCGACGCGTTTGTGAAAGGATTACCGGAAAGAATCCAAGAAGATATAAGTTCACACGAGCCCGCCTCCATACAACAGGCATGTAGAATGGCTCACAAACTAGTGAACCAGATTGAGGAAAGAATTAAAGAACAGACGGCTGAAGAGGCCAATGTGAAGCAAGTCAAAAGAAAGTGGGAGGAAAACGGTGATAAGAATCACCAATACAACAACAAAAGCAATTACAATAATAATCGCAACAATTATCCCAACAATCGCAACATCAACAAACGGCCCAACAACAACAACAACAACAACAACAACAACAACAACAACAACAACAACAACAACAACAACAACAACAACAGCAACTACAACAATAGTCCCAACAACAATAACAATCGCAACAACAACAACAACAATCAGAAGCAGCTATGCCAAAGGTGTGAAAAGTATCACTCGGGGTTCTGCACCAAATTTTGCAACAAGTGTAAAAGAAATGGTCATAGCGCAGTGAAATGTGAGGTCTACGGACCAGGGGTTAATATAACGAAAGGAACAAATGGTGTCAGAATGAGTAATGGCGGAGCAAGTAGTGTCGGAGCAAGTTATGCCAATGTAGTTTGTTATAAATGTGGAAAATCGGGCCACATTATTAGAAATTGCCCGAACCAGGAGAACACGAATGGACAAGGCCGCGGAAGAGTTTTCAATATTAATGCGGCAGAGGCACAGGAAGACCCAGAGCTTGTTACGGGTACGTTTCTTATTGACAATAAATCTGCTTACGTTTTATTTGATTCGGGTGCAGATAGAAGCTATATGAGTAGAGATTTTTGTGCTAAATTAAGTTGTCCATTGACGTCATTGGATAGTAAATTTTTACTCGAATTAGCAAATGGTAAATTAATTTCAGCAGATAATATATGTCGGAATCAAGAAATTAAACTGGTTAGCGAAACATTTAAGATTGACTTGATACCAGTAGAGTTAGGGAGTTTTGATGTGATAATCGGTATGGACTGGTTGAAAGAAGTGAAAGCAGAGATCGTTTGTTACAAAAATGCAATTCGCATTATACGAGAAAAAGGAAAACCCTTAATGGTGTACGGAGAAAAGGGCAACACGAAGCTACATCTTATTAGTAATTTGAAGGCACAAAAACTAATAAGAAAAGGTTGCTATGCTGTTCTAGCACACGTCGAGAAAGTACAAACTGAAGAAAAGAGCATCAATGATGTTCCCATTGCAAAAGAATTTCCCGATGTATTTCCAAAAGAATTACCGGGATTACCCCCACATCGATCCATTGAATTTCAAATAGATCTTGTACCAGGAGCTGCACCAATAGCTCGTGCTCCTTACAGACTCGCACCCAGCGAGATGAAAGAACTGCAAAGCCAATTACAAGAACTTTTAAAGCGTGGTTTCATTCGACCAAGCACATCACCGTGGGGAGCTCCTGTTTTGTTTGTCAAGAAGAAAGATGGTACATTCAGGTTGTGTATCGACTACCGAGAGTTGAACAAACTTACCATCAAGAACCGCTACCCACTACCGAGAATCGACGACTTATTTGATCAACTACAAGGCTCGTCTGTTTATTCAAAGATTGACTTACGTTCCGGGTATCATTAAATGCGGGTGAAAGAAGATGATATTCCAAAGACTGCTTTCAGAACACGTTACGGTCATTACGAGTTTATGGTCATGCCGTTTGGTTTAACTAATGCACCAGCTGTGTTCATGGACCTTATGAACCGAGTGTGTGGACCATACCTTGACAAGTTTGTCATTGTTTTCATTGATGACATACTTATTTACTCAAAGAATGACCAAGAACACGGTGAACATTTGAGAAAGGTGTTAGAAGTATTGAGGAAGGAAGAATTGTACGCTAAGTTTTCAAAGTGTGCATTTTGGTTGGAAGAAGTTCAATTCCTCGGTCACATAGTGAACAAAGAAGGTATTAAGGTGGATCCGACAAAGATAGAAACTGTTAAAAAGTGGGAAACCCCGAAAACTCCGAAACACATACGCCAGTTTTTACGACTAGCTGGTTACTACAGAAGGTTCATCCAAGACTTTTCCAGAATAGCAAAACCCTTGACTGCATTAACGCATAAAGGGAAGAAATTTGAATGGAATGATGAACAAGAGAAAGCATTTCAGTTATTGAAGAAAAAGCTAACTACGGCACCTATATTGTCATTGCCTGAAGGGAATGATGATTTTGTGATTTATTGTGACGCATCAAAGCAAGGTCTCGGTTGTGTATTAATGCAACGAACGAAGGTGATTGCTTATGCGTCTAGACAATTGAAGATTCACGAACAAAATTATACGACGCATGATTTGGAATTAGGTAAGGTTGTTTTTGCATTAAAGACTTGGAGGCACTACTTATATGGGGTCAAAAGTATTATATATACCGACCACAAAAGTCTTCAACACATATTTAATCAGAAACAACTGAATACGAGGCAGCGTAGGTGGATTGAATTATTGAATGATTACGACTTTGAGATTTGTTACCACCCAGGGAAGGCAAATGTGGTAGCCGATGCCTTGAGCAGGAAGGACAGAGAACCCATTCGAGTAAAATCTATGAATATAATGATTCATAATAACCTTACTCCTCAAATAAAGGAGGTGCAACAAGGAGTTTTAAAAGAGGGAAATTTAAAGGATGAAATACCCAAAGGATCGGAGAAGCATCTTAAGATTCCGGAAGACGGAACCCGGTATAGGGCTGAAAGGATTTGGGTACCAAAATTTGGAGATATGAGAGAAATGGTACTTAGAGAAGCTCATAAAACCAGATACTCAATACATCCTGGAACGGGGAAGATGTACAAGGATCTCAAGAAACATTTTTGGTGGCCGGGTATGAAAGCCGATGTTGCTAAATACGTAGGAGAATGTTTGACGTGTTCTAAGGTCAAAGCTGAGCATCAGAAACCATCAGGTCTACTTCAACAACCTGAAATCCCAGAATGGAAATGGGAAAACATTACCATGGATTTCATCACTAAATTGCCAAGGACTGCAAGTGGTTATGATACTATTTGGGTAATAGTTGATTGTCTCACCAAATCAGCACACTTCCTGCCAATAAGAGAAGATGACAAGATGGAGAAGTTAGCACGACTGTATTTGAAGGAAGTCGTCTCCAGACATGGAATACCAATCTCTATTATCTCTGATAGGGATGGCAGATTTATTTCAAGATTCTGGCAGACATTACAGCAAGCATTGGGAACTCGTCTAGACATGAGTACTGCCTATCATCCACAAACTGATGGGCAGAGCGAAAGGACGATACAAACGCCTGAAGACATGCTACGAGCATGTGCTATTGATTTTGGAAATAGTTGGGATCGACATCTACCATTAGCAGAATTTTCCTACAACAACAGCTACCATTCAAGCATTGAGATGGCGCCGTTTGAAGCACTTTATGGTAAAAAGTGCAGGTCTTCGATTTGTTGGAGTGAAGTGGGGGATAGACAGATTACGGGTACAGAGATAATACAAGAAACTACCGAGAAGATCATCCAAATTCAACAAAGATTGGAAACCGCCCAGAGTCGACAAAAGAGCTACGCGGACAGTAAAAGAAAAGATATAGAGTTTGAAATTGGAGAAATGGTCATGCTTAAGGTTTCACCTTGGAAAGGCGTTGTTCGATTTGGTAAACGGGGGAAACTAAATCCAAGGTACATTGGACCATTCAAGATTATAGATCGTGTCGGACCAGTAGCTTACCAACTGGAGCTACCTCAACAACTCGCGGCTGTACATAACACTTTCCACGTCTCAAATTTGAAGAAATGTTTTGCTAAAGAAGATCTCACTATTCCGTTGGACGAAATCCAAATCAATGAAAAACTTCAATTCATTGAAGAACCCGTCGAAATAATGGATCGTGAGGTTAAGAGACTTAAACAAAACAAGATACCGATTGTTAAGGTTCGATGGAATGCTCGTAGAGGACCCGAGTTCACCTGGGAGCGTGAAGATCAGATGAAGAAGAAATATCCGCATTTATTTCCAGAAGATTCGTCAACACCTTCAACAGCTTAAAATTTCAGGATGAAATTTATTTAACGGGTAGGTACTGTAGTGACCCGAACTTTTCCATGTTTATATATATTAATTGAGATTGATATTTACATGATTAAATGTTTCCAACATGTTAAGCAATCAAACTTGTTAAGACTTGATTAATTGAAATATGTTTCATATAGACAATTGACCACCCAAGTTGACAGGTGTTTCACGAACGTTAAAACTTGTAAAAACTATATGATGACATATATATGGATATATATATATATAGTTAATATGATACTATGATAAGTAAACATATCATTAAGTATATTAACAATGAACTACATATGTAAAAACAAGACTACTAACTTAATGATTTTTAAACGAGACATATATGTAACGATTATAGTTGTAAAGACATTTAATGTATATATATCATATTAAGAGATATTCATACATGATAATATCATGATAATATAATAATTTAAAATCTCATTTGATATTATAAATATTGGGTTAACAACATTTAACAAGATCGTTAACCTAAAGGTTTCAAAACAACACTTACATGTAACGACTAACGATGACTTAACGACTCAGTTAAAATGTATATACATGTAGTGTTTTAATATGTATTTATACACTTTTGAAAGACTTCAATACACTTATCAAAATACTTCTACTTAACAAAAATTCTTACAATTACATCCTCGTTCAGTTTCATCAACAATTCTACTCGTATGCACCCGTATTCGTACTCGTACAATACACAGCTTTTAGATGTATGTACTATTGGTATATACACTCCAATGATCAACTCTTAGCAGCCCATGTGAGTCACCTAACACATGTGGGAACCATCATTTGGCAACTAGCATGAAATATCTCATAAAATTACAAAAATATGAGTAATCATTCATGACTTATTTACATGAAAACAAAATTACATATCCTTTATATCTAATCCATACACCAATGACCAAAAACACCTACAAACACTTTCATTCTTCAATTTTATTCATATAATTGATCTCTCTCAAGTTCTATCTTCAAGTTCTAAGTGTTCTTCATAAATTCTACAAGTTCTAGTTACATAAAATCAAGAATACTTTCAAGTTTGCTAGCTCACTTCCAATCTTGTAAGGTGATCATCCAACCTCAAGAAATCTTTGTTTCTTACAGTAGGTTATCATTCTAATACAAGGTAATAATCATATTCAAACTTTGATTCAATTTCTATAACTATAACAATCTTATTTCAAGTGATGATCTTACTTGAACTTGTTTTCGTGTCATGATTCTGCTTCAAGAACTTCGAGCCATCCAAGGATCCGTTGAAGCTAGATCCATTTTTCTCTTTTCCAGTAGGTTTATCCAAGGAACTTAAGGTAGTAATTATGTTCATAACATCATTCGATTCATACATATAAAGCTATCTTATTCGAAGGTTTAAACTTGTAATCACTAGAACATAGTTTAGTTAATTCTAAACTTGTTCGCAAACAAAAGTTAATCCTTCTAACTTGACTTTTAAAATCAACTAAACACATGTTCTATATCTATATGATATGCTAACTTAATGATTTAAAATCTGAAAACACGAAAAACACCGTAAAACCGGATTTACGCCATCGTAGTAACACCGCGGGCTGTTTTGGGTTAGTTAATTAAAAACTATGATAAACTTTGATTTAAAAGTTGTTATTCTGAGAAAATGATTTTTATTATGAACATGAAACTATATCCAAAAATTATGGTTAAACTCAAAGTGGAAGTTTGTTTTCTAAAATGGTCCTCTAGACGTCGTTCTTTCGACTGAAATGACTACCTTTACAAAAATGACTTGTAACTTATTTTTTCGACTATAAACCTATACTTTTTCTGTTTAGATTCATAAAATATAGTTCAATATGAAACCATAGCAATTTGATTCACTCAAAACGGATTTAAAATGAAGAAGTTATGGGTAAAACAAGATTGGATAATTTTTCTCATTTTAGCTACGTGAAAATTGGTAACAAATCTATTCCAACCATAACTTAATCAACTTGTATTGTATATTATGTAATCTTGAGATACCATAGACACGTATACAATGTTTCGACCTATCATGTCGACACATCTATATATATTTCGGAACAACCATAGACACTCTATATGTGAATGTTGGAGTTAGCTATACAGGGTTGAGGTTGATTCCAAAATAAATATAGTTTGAGTTGTGATCAATACTGAGATACGTATACACTGGGTCGTGGATTGATTCAAGATAATATTTATCGATTTATTTCTGTACATCTAACTGTGGACAACTAGTTGTAGGTTACTAACGAGGACAGCTGACTTAATAAACTTAAAACATCAAAATATATTAAAAGTGTTGTAAATATATTTTGAACATACTTTGATATATATGTATATATTGTTATAGGTTCGTGAATCAACCAGTGACCAAGTCTTACTTCCCGACGAAGTAAAAATCTGTGAAAGTGAGTTATAGTCCCACTTTTAAAATCTAATATTTTTGGGATGAGAATACATGCAGGTTTTATAAATGATTTACAAAATAGACACAAGTACGTGAAACTACATTCTATGGTTGAATTATCGAAATCGAATATGCCCCTTTTTATTAAGTCTGGTAATCTAAGAATTAGGGAACAGACACCCTAATTGACGCGAATCCTAAAGATAGATCTATTGGGCCTAACAAACCCCATCCAAAGTAACGGATGCTTTAGTACTTCGAAATTTATATCATATCCGAAGGGTATCCCGGAATGATGGGGATATTCTTATATATGCATCTTGTTAATGTCGGTTACCAGGTGTTCACCATATGAATGATTTTTATCTCTATGTATGGGATGTGTATTGAAATATAAAATCTTGTGGTCTATTGTTACGATTTGATATATATAGGTTAAACCTATAACTCACCAACATTTTTGTTGACGTTTAAAGCATGTTTATTCTCAGGTGAATACTAAGAGCTTCCGCTGTTGCATACTAAAATAAGGACAAGATTTGGAGTCCATGTTTGTATGATATTGTGTAAAAACTGCATTCAAGAAACTGATTTCGATGTAACATATTTGTATTGTAAACCATTATGTAATGGTCATGTGTAAACATGATCTTTTAGATTATCATTATTTGATAATCTACGTAAAGCTTTTTAAACCTTTATTTATGAAATAAAGGTTATGGTTTGTTTTAAAAATGAATGCAGTCTTTGAAAAACGTCTCATATAGAGGTCAAAACCTCGCAACGAAATCAATTAATATGGAACGTTTTTAATCAATAAGAACTGGACATTTCATCAAAGAAGGCACCTTTTGATTCCAATAAGAAGTTCGTAAAGAAGTGTTTTGGATGTGGTGATCCAAATCATTTAATAAGTGAATGTCCCAAAAGAAAGAACGAGAAGGCATTTCTTGGATGTGCATGGGATGATGAAGAGAATGAGATACGAGAAAAAGAAAGGAAACATGTCTCATGGCCATTGAAGCACCAAGCTCGGAAAGAGATAATGAAGCTTGCCTAGTCGGACAAATCGACAATGAGGTTCTTCCAAACTCTTTTGAATTCAATTTTGATAATTTCATTAAGCTTTGTGATCTAAGTAGTTGAGTTAGCACTAGTAATACTAACTTAAAAGAAGAAAATAACTCACTTAAGTTAGAAGTGTCTAGGCTAAAGGAAAAAATAGCTAACTCACACGAATGTCTTACTTGTGATGATCTAAAGAATGAAAATAAGACGCGTAACAAAACCGTCAAACTACTTGAAAATAAAATCAAGTTTTCAATATATAATAAAAGTGGAAAAGTGCCAGAAGATATTTCAAGTGTGTAACACCCTGAATTTTAATACATCTGAAAGTGTTGCTAGAAAGTGTCACCAGAAAGTGCCGCCAGAGAGTGTTCTCAGAAGTGCCACTAAAAGTGAACCTAACACTTATGCATTTTCAGATTTTACATTAGAATCTGACAACTTCGGTCCTGAGCTTCAGTTTGTCAGTTCAGCCGCGCCGCGGCTAGAAAGGAGCGCGCCGCGCCTTTAGGCGTGAGATGAAGGTGAATCCTTTGGAAAAGGTCTGATGCCGGATTTGCCTTAGAGCCATGCCGCGGGCCCATATGTCCGCGTCACACCTGGTGCTGGGCTAGACTCATTTTCATCATTTTAATAAGGGTTTAATGAGGGGCAGTTTTGTCTTTTCACATGTGGGACGGGTTTTGAGCCACAAAACTGATCCAAACCTTCTCCCAACTTCATTTTCTTATTCTTTTTTTCACCCACACACACTTCAAACCCTATAGTGAGAAACAAGAGAATTTAGAAAGAGAGAGCTCGATTTGAGGAAGAAGAAGAGTGAATTAGGTCAAGTCGCAAGAGTTAAAGTTGTTCACCTCATTCACGACTACGTTGTGATAGTGTTGTTAAGTTCTAACTCCAACTTTCATTGTTTGATTTGATATCCAAAGTATAACAACCCTAAAATTTTCATACTTTAAATGACTCTTTTACCCCTAGGGTTTCTGCATGTTTATTAATATTGAAATTAATAAGTAATTATTCTACTTTAATACATCGCTGACCAAATATTAATTTTTAGTCGACACATTAAGTTAATTAAAGTTTATATTATTTTTATAATATGCTTTAGTTAATATTACAAGTATTAAAATTAATCGGTGACTACGTGTTAGTACATTCTTACATATAACGTTTGTATTCGATGAATCGCATCGGTTTCCAAACCAACGATTATATATATATTCGTGATTTCCAAACCCGAATTCTTCTGTATGACATTCCTATGTCATTAGAAATAATAAAATATTCCTATATAATATTTCTTGAATTCCTGTCCTTCTCGCGTAACGTTTTATTTATCGGGTCGCGTTCGTTTTATCGTTCGAGCCATGGTCAAAAAGGCCAAGTCAATGATTTGGGTCAATTTTAGCTCAATTTGGCCAACCATTTTTGTAGTGGATACGGGTTATCCAATTTATTTTAAAAATTGTATTTAGCCATTATATATAAGTTAGATAATTGTGAATAAGACTAAAAAAAAAAAAAAAAAAAAGTTTATATATTATCACTCCTTGTTATTTTGGCCGAATACCATGGCCCATAGATTTCATGTTGCTAGTGTTATGTACATAACCCATATTTTCAAAATAATAAATAGATAGTATCATAATTTATATAAGGTTTTAAAAAAAATTATAAATACAACTAGGAGTAATCCTAGTATAATTGGCCGAACTATCCTCAAACCAAGAGATATCCCAAATATATATTTTTTTATTCCAACTTATTTGAGTTAAATTTATGTTATTATCTCATTTGTGTACAAAAAAAAAAAAAAAATACATAAATAATAGTCCAAGATGGGTTGGCCGATATCTTCTCAATGATATTCCACAAATATAAATTTGTTAATTATTTAGTATTTATTTGATCCTATATCATTTATCTTAAGCTTAAAAAAAATATCATTCGTTAGTCCCTCTCTTCTTGTGCGTCCGAAGAAAAAAAAAAAAAAACCAAAACCCCCAAAACCAGTCGACTTTCATCATCATACGATTCCTTCATCTTTATTCAACAATTTTTGTGTATTCGGTTTCATCAGTTCGCGCTCTACAACTATCTTCTTTGAATTTCTTGATTTGAGGTAGTCATGAAACCCCATCCTTTTCAATTCTACTTAATTTTTATGTTAATATGAATGTTATAATAGTTATAGTGCTTGTGGATAATTTTTATGGTGTTTGGAAAATTAAAATATGTTAAAAATTTGATTTTTAATAATTATATAATTGGGACAGATTTATGTCTGTTAATTTCGGGCATCATGTCAATATTTTATGATGAAACTAAGTTGCTCAACGTGATCCTCATGAAGAGTAGTGCAATTTACATATAAGATTTGCGTTAAACGGCCGTATAGAACTCAAATTATGAATTACTAAAGTTTATATAAATTATATATATAAATTAATAAATACAGCAGTTTTTGTCTCGAAAAACGTGACTGATCTGGACTGATCGGATATCACCATCATGTCGGGATCGATGTTGCGACTCAAAAATATATAAAGAACGATAAAAACGGACGTACGGTTAAAAAGATACTATTAAAACAAGTTTTGGAATAAATATATTTTTACATACGAATCTGATCAGGTCACCTCGGGATGCGTACGACCCGATATCAAATTTCTGGGTTTACGAGTGTGTGGGTATCGAAAAATTAATAAGTTTGGACTCTTGATTCATGTCGTTTGCAATTTTTATGAATTAGATATGATTTTTCAAAGTTTGTAAAAAATAAATTTCTTTAAAGGATGCTGATTGAGAAAATGAGTTTTTGTCGAAATCGTGTCGATCACCAAGGTCATTTAAACGCTGTAAAAATCGTCAAATAAATCATGCAATATTTTGATAGCAAGGGGAAGCTATTGGTTCTGCTCGTTTGTCAAACCGAATCCCGAGCGTCGTTTTAAAAATTGTCAAAGTGGGTCACCTGAGCGTACTTGTACTTTTTCTGAAAAGCTGAAATGAAATTACTGAAATGTCAAAACGGAATCGGTTGCCACAAGTTGCTCAAATTGAGTTGGATTCTGAACATTTTTGTGTAGTCTATTTGTGGTAAAAACTAACAATTGACATTGGCCGTTTTTCAAGTTAGGTCCCACTGAGTTTTTTAAAAAATTCCCAAAGTGGAGAGTTTAGGTATTTTTACAATATTTTTGAGTTTTAATTTTTCTAAGTCATTAAATTACTAATACTAATATTATGATAATATGATTTTAAAATGACTATAAATAAGTTTTAAAGATTGTTTTGAGTCTTGTTGACTTTCAACGCTGATCGTTGACTTTTGGGTTAACTTTTCAGTTGACTTTCTCATTTGACTTTTGTTTGACTTATAAGTGGACTTTCTAAATATAGAAACTTTTAAAATAGAAACTTACTATAAAAAAAGAAACTTACCTAAAATAGAATATTTCTAAAAGTGGAAACTTACTAAAAATAGAAAGTACACGTAATACTTATTCAAATCTTTTGTCACATAATTCCAAAGTCATTTCAAGCACTAGGACAATCATACAATGACATGACATAAGTTGGATATATTTTGACCTATCGTATTACTTAGGTTGGGGCCTAGATCACTCTTGATCTTCTTCATTCATGTACTCGTTATATCTTCAATGCACTCTAAGGTGAACTTCATAGCCCCACTTTTTAACTGTTTTTATTACTTATTTTATAACTTTGGGGTGAGACACATGCTTACTTTTAAACTATTTTACGCTTAGACACGAGTACTCAAACTTTATTCTGATTAGTTCAAACTGTTGCTAACATGCTTTGATTTATGCTAAATCCCTACCATGATATCGTTAGTTGCTACGTATAATGGCAAGCTTAGTTATTATGAATAGCTCTATGGAGAGTGACGTCTCTATCCGGATGACCGTTGGTCAATGGATACATAATAATGATACACGACACGAACGTGATGTGTTTAGGGTAACTTACGGTTAGTATCGATATCATATACACCAGCACTACTACCGAACTGATTAAACTTTATAATTAAATCTTGTGGTCTAAAAACTTGTTATGATTATTAAACCTATGTTGTTCACTCAACCATTTTTGGTTGACACTTTAAGCATGTTTTGTCTCAGGTACTTAGATACTTTGCTTTCACTTTAGAGCTCTGCTGTTACTTAAAAGTCAAGCCAAGCACTGGGACCAGAGTTAACATCCGCGTCAATGGCGATTTTGGCGGGGTGTTACAGTTGGTATCAGAGCCAGGTTATAGGGAACTTGGTTACATTAGTGTGACTAACATGAATAGTTAGAATGCATTAGTGAGTCTAGTCTATAACCGAGTTGTTCATTTGCATTGATTATTTGCATTACATTCTATATTATGTGCATTAAGTTCACTTATATTTGTTATGCCTAGAATTCCTATACCCTTCAAATCTTTAGAAAACGCTTTGCTATAGGAACTATACTTACACGTCTGACTCTTAGAACAAGGGCCATAACTTACTTGTATTCCAACAATAGAATGCCACCATACCTATCTCATTATGTAAATTAGGAGAGCCAAGGCTTGTTTTAGGGAACCAGGATTGCATTCTACGAGTGCCTTATGTGGGTGCCTTAGCAATCTTTATGACCATAACCTTTCCTGCCTTAGTTTTTAAGTGCTTTCCTTTAATCTTTATACTGCCAATCCATCTTACTACCTGTTTTTACCTCTGTTGATATTCTGTATCCTTTCCTAAGGATATCAAGCCAAAACCCTATCATCTTGCCTGATCCCGACTCTAAAGGATCAGTTAGTATGTGGTTGTTAACATAACCATACATATCCTATGACCTGACTTCGCCATTGTGATTCAAAGTATTCTTTGACTCACACAAAGGGATGTTACTCATGACTCAACATTCCCACGTCAACTATCTAAGTTTGATCACGTGTCCTGACCTTTTGGAGTGACCTTGGAATGGAAATATGAATTAGTGAAATATAATGACGCTTGGCCGACGTGATTATATTACGGTAATTCATACAGAAATTCTAATATCATGACATATGGAATAGAAAGTGAATCAAAGAAAAATTTTCAAGCCATTCATTCAAAAATCTCAATGTTATTACATGAAGGGTAATCATCATCTAATTTGTAGAGATACTAAGAGCTCGTTTTTCAACCAAACTATCTATCTCATACCCATGAGTAGATTAATAAATTCTCCTATGCCATAAAAGTTGTAAAGCTTTGTATTCTTTCTTTCTTAAACAACTTATCTCTTTGACGCTTAATTATCACATCCCCGCTGGAAGGAAGGATGTATGTTCTTAAGTAACCTGAAGTGACACCCCCAGCATGCCTCCTGTTATCTGCAATTACGACCCTAGTGTAGATTTTCATAAACCCATTAGGAAACCTGTCGAAGATAAGCGACAACCACTCGCAAGATTTTCATTTGAATATTCAAACGAAGACATTATAAAGACCACATTCACTATCACGTTCTCAAACTCTACCATTCATATCTCACTTGACAGCAATAGCTTCACACATGAACATTTGAATTCCAAGAACTTATATTAGTCATCAACCATACTTAAATTCAATAGTTATCATTACCTCGCAACATTGTTGCTCAAATATCACCCGGAATTTTCAAGGTCTTCCACTCAATTTTTCTTAGTCTTTCTCCAAATATAAAATTCTGTTTGCCAAAATTTTACATACACTATTTTACTGTGTGATCCTCTCGAAATTTTATAAATCTCTTTACCGCCATTCGTGCAAATTTTATAAATTGTATATATTGATATAATGAAGTAAGCAAAATTTACCTTTATTTATTTATTGACTAGTACATATAAAATTATACTCTCACTTTTTTCAAATCAATTCAAAATATATTTTACATAAAATAGTACATGTTGTACATAACTCTAGTTTTACTAAGAACTTCGTTTCCTTTTTAAATTATCACCTTAAACGACTCGAATTTCTGTAAAAAATTTTATTGCATGTTTATATAAAATTTTTTCGTATTATTCTACACCGCGTAGTAATCCCAATTCCTCTTGCCCTTCGAAACTTACCATTGAGTTCATCATTCAAAACTCTATGTTTTCAGTAACTTTTCCCTTGTAAGGTTGACCGTTGAGAAGATTTTACTTATGACATCTCACGGCTAAACCACGGCAACCTCGTAAAACGACAATTCTATGATTTAATATTTTTTTGGCACAAGAAAGCATTTCTCAGATATTACCTCACCTAGTGTAAACCATTCATTATTTCCAATAATTCACGTTTTCTCCTCATCCGCACTTAAACTTACGAGTGAGGATAAACCCTAGATCAACTCTCCGTCTGTACAAGGGCGTCCCTTTCAACGATAAGTTCACATGTATTATAGTATACTAAACGATATCTTTTTGCTCTGACCATTCTGAGAGCATTTTAGTTATGGCTTACTTTGCATATAAGCCTGATTAGTGATTCTTCAGCTGGCATCTCGTCTCATTTATTCACATTAGACATCATGTCTATGGTTACCTTTTAGAATTAAAAATTTGTACAAACACGTGCCATGCATCAAACTATATGGTTGTGATCTCCATGTACCTCTATCTGTTTATATGCCCTAGTATTAAGGCATAAACAACCAAGGTTTTAAAAGAGCTTGGTAATATTCATAACACATTTCATGTATGCAATTTACTGAAATGCTTGTATAACATCGTCATCCCTTTTGAGCGAACCTAATTAGATGAAACTCTTGTTATTCCTTTAAATGACCTCCGCATTGATAATAAAATGCACATCATAGAAGAACCTGTAGAAGTTATGGATCGTAAGATTCAAATGCTTGAAACAGAATAATATTCTTATATTAAAAATCCAATGGAATTCACGACATGGCCCCGAGTATACCTGCGAATGTGAAGACCAAATGAAATGGAAAATATTCCCATCTCTCTCTTCTCAACCGCTGATGCATCCAAGAAGTCTACCTAAAACTTCGGGACGAAGTTTCCATTAACAGGGGGATATTATAACAACCCTAAAATTTTCATACTTTAAATGACTCTTTTACCCCTAGGGTTTCTGCATGTTTATTAATATTGTAATTAATAAGTAATTATTCTACTTTAATACATCGCTGACCGAATATTAATTTTTAGTCGACACATTATGTTAATTAAAGTTTATATTATTTTTATAATATGCTTTAGTTAATATTACAAGTATTAAAATTAATCGGTGACTACGTGTTAGTACATTCTTACGTATAACGTTTGTATTCGATGAATCGCATCGGTTTTCAAACCAACGATTATATATATATTCGTGATTTCCAAACCCAAATTCTTCTGTATGACATTCCTATGTCATTAGAAATAATAAAATATTCCTATATAATATTTCTTGAATTCCTGTCCTTCTCGCGTAACGTTTTATTTATCGGGTCGCGTTCGTTTTATCGTTCGAGCCATGGTCAAAAAGGCCAAGTCAATGATTTGGGTCAATTTTAGCTCAATTTGGCCAACCATTTTTGTAGTGGATACGGGTTATCCAATTTATTTTAAAAATTGTATTTAGCCATTATATATAAGTTAGATAATTGTGAAAAAGACTAAAAAAAAATTAAAAAAAATAAAAGTTCATATATTATCACTCCTTGTTATTTTGGCCGAATACCATGGCCCATAGATTTCATGTTGCTAGTGTTATGTACATAACCCATATTTTCAAAATAATAAATAGATAGTATCATAATTTATATAAGGTTTTAAAAAAAAAATTATAAATACAACTAGGAGTAATCCTAGTATAATCGGCCGAACTATCCTCAAACCAAGAGATATCCCAAATATATATTTTTTTTATTCCAACTTATTTGAGTTAAATTTATGTTATTATCTCATTTGTGTACAAAAATAAAAAATAAAAAAAAAATACATAAATAATAGTTCAAGATGGGTTGGCCGATATCTTCTCAATGATATTCCACAAATATAAATTTGTTAATTATTTAGTATTTATTTGATCCTATATCATTTATCTTAAGCTTAAAAAAAATATCATTCGATAGTCCCTCTCTTCTTGTGCGTCCGAAGAAAAAAAAAAAAAAACCAAAACCCCCAAAACCAGTCGACTTTCATCATCATACGATTCCTTCATCTTTATTCAACAATTTTTGTGTATTCGGTTTCATCACTTCGCGCTCTACAACTATCTTCTTTGAATTTCTTGATTTGAGGTAGTCATGAAACCCCATCCTTTTCAATTCTACTTAATTTTTATGTTAATATGAATGTTATAATAGTTATAGTGCTTGTGGATAATTTTTATGGTGTTTGGAAAATTAAAATATGTTAAAAATTTGATTTTTAATAATTATATAATTGGGACAGATTTATGTCTGTTAATTTCGGGCATCATGTCAATATTTTATGATGAAACTAAGTTGCTCAACGTGATCCTCATGAAGAGTAGTGCAATTTACATATAAGATTTGCGTTAAACGGACGTATAGAACTCAAATTATGAATTATTGAAGTTTATATAAATTTTATATATAAAATAATAAATACAGCAGTTTTTGTCTCGAAAAACGTGACTGATCTGGACTGATCAGATATCACCATCATGTCGGGATCGATGTTGTGACTCAAAAATATATAAAGAACGTTAAAAACGGACGTACGGTTAAAAAGATACTATTAAAACAAGTTTTGGAATAAATATATTTTTACATACGAATCTGATCAGGTCACCTCGGGATGCGTACGACCCGATATCAAATTTCTGGGTTTACGAGTGTGTGGGTATCGAAAAATTAATAAGTTTGGACTCTTGATTCATGTCGTTTGCAATTTTTATGAATTAGATATGATTTTTCAAAGTTTGTAAAAAATAAATTTCTTTAAAAGATGCTGATTAAGAAAATGAGTTTTTGTCGAAATCGTGTCGATCACCAAGGTCATTTAAACGCTGTAAAAATCGTCAAATAAATCATGCAATATTTTG
This sequence comes from Rutidosis leptorrhynchoides, assembly GCF_046630445.1. Classification (NCBI taxonomy): domain Eukaryota; kingdom Viridiplantae; phylum Streptophyta; class Magnoliopsida; order Asterales; family Asteraceae; genus Rutidosis; species Rutidosis leptorrhynchoides. The sequence goes on from NC_092334.1 coordinate 304,995,887, forward strand.
ATAGCAAGGGGAAGCTATTGGTTCTGCTCGTTTGTCAAACCGAATCCCGAGCGTCGTTTTAAAAATTGTCAAAGTGGGTCACCTGAGCGTACTTGTACTTTTCTGAAAAGCTGAAACGAAATTACTGAAATGTCAAAACGGAATCGGTTGCCACAAGTTGCTCAAATTGAGTTGGATTCTGAAAATTTTTGTGTAGTCTCTTTGTGGTAAAAACTAACAATTGACATTGGCCGTTTTTCAAGTTAGGTCCCACTGAGTTTTTTAAAAAATTCCCAAAGTGAACAGTTTAGGTATTTTTACAATATTTTTGAGTTTGTAATTTTTCTAAGTCATTAAATTACTAATACTAATATTATGATAATATGATTTTAAAATGACTATAAATAAGTTTTAAAGATTGTTTTGAGTCTTGTTGACTTTCAACGCTGATCGTTGACTTTTGGGTTGACTTTTCAGTTGACTTTCTCATTTGACTTTTGTTTGATTTAAGTGAACTTTCTAAATATAGAAACTTTTAAAATAGAAACTTACTATAAAAAAAGAAACTTACCTAAAATAGAATATTTCTAAAAGTGGAAACTTATTAAAAATAGAAAGTACACGTAATACTTATTCAAATCTTTTGTCACATAATTCCAAAGTCATTTCAAGCACTAGGACTATCATACAATGACATAACATAAGTTGGATATATTCCGACCTATCATATTACTTAGGTTGGGGTCTAGATCACTCTTGATCTTCTTCATTCATGTACTCGTTATATCTTCAATGCACTCTAAGGTGAACTTCATAGCCCCACTTTTTAACTATTTCTATTACTTATTTTATAACTTTGGGGTGAGACACATGCTTACTTTTAAACTGTTTTACGCTTTGACACGAGTACTCAAACTTTATTCTGATTAGTTCAAACTGTTACTAACATGCTTTGATTCATGCTAAATCCCTACCATGATATCGTTAGTTGCTACGTATAATGGAAAGCTTAGTTATTATGAATAACTCTATGGAGAGTGACGTCTCTATCCGGATGACCGTTGGTCAATGGATACATAATAATGATACACGACACGAACGTGATGTGTTTAGGGTAACTTACAGTTAGTATCGATATCATATACACCAGCACTACTACCGAACTGATTAAACTTTATAATTAAATCTTGTGGTCTAAAAACTTGTTATGATTATTAAACCTATGTTGTTCACTCAACCATTTTTGGTTGACATTTAAGCATGTTTTGTCTCAGGTACTTAGATACTTTGCTTTCGCTGTAGAGGTCTGCTGTTACTTAGAAGTCAAGCCAAGCACTGAGACCAGAGTTAACATCCACGTCAATGGCGATTTTGGCGGGGTGTTACACAAAGTTAGGGTTTGAACTTGATTTGTTGAGAAACCAATTTAAACTCATGAAGTGAGTTTATTGATGCTAGTAATCGGGTTTTATATTGTTGTTGGTGGGTTTTGGGTTGGAAACCAACTTGGCCATGTTAGGGCTTATAAATCGGGTTTAATCACTAGGTTTAGTGAATATGGAAGTGTTGGAACTCATTTGGGTGTATTTGGAAGACTAATTTTGAAACGGGTCAAAATTAGGGTTTGTAGGTGATTTTGAGAAAGACAAGTGTTTAACACTTATGATTTGAGTTAGTTAATGTAATAGGGCCATTTTCACTAGTGTTAGTGATTATTGGTTAGTTTGGGCACGGTTTGTGCTTGGAAGTGAATTTTGGTTAAATTTCACTAAGTGTCAATTTGGGTTGGTTTGAAAATCCACCCTAATTGTGTTGTTTGTTATGTGATAAATGGAATAGGTACTTTCCGTTAACGTGTTGTGGATTGTTCGGTTGCATTCATCAAGGCGACAAGGTGAGTGTAATTGTATTATATGTGTATGTATGCATAGGATGGGTGCGGTTGAGGTAAGGTGAACCTCGGGCGTTCGGGTTCACTTTACATGTTTATGACATGATGGACTCTATGAGTTTTGGGTCCATGTGTCATGTTTGTGCGTTTGAGTTACCACTCGTGGGGTAGTGAATCTTGTGAGTTTGGGATCCACGTTGACAAGTAGGTCAACCCCGTTGTTGTTTTTGTAGTTTGACTCAAGGTAGTGAATCGCGTGAGTTTTTCATATTCACTAAGGCACGTGAGTTTCCGGCCAACCTTATTGTCGTATGGATTGGGGTGGTGTATCGCGTGAGTTTCGGATACACGGGGGCGCGTGATTTTTTGGCCAACCTCAATTGACGTTGTGGTGAAGGTAGTGAATCGCGTAAGTTTTCGGATTCACTAGGGCACGTGAGTTTTCGGCCAACCTTCATGAGTTTGAGGTTAAGGGGTTAACCTTGGGATTTTGGGTTGACGCATATATCAATATACATATATTGTTGTGTTGTAGCTAATCTTGTGGATTGACATGGCGATATGTTATGTGTAGCTCTGTTTTGTTATACTTGGATAGCGGTATGTGTTTATTTATGGTGTTATTGATCCGTGTTTATTTTATGCATATATATGTATATAATATCGTTGCACTCACTAAGCAAGTAGCTTACTCTCTCGTTGTTTACATTTTTATAGATTAGCAAAGCGAACGAGTTAAGGGTAAGCGTGGGGACTAGTGGAGTATCGCGTATGCTTTAGAAGACTTGGCTTTTGGATTTGGCTTAGGATTGGGTAGTGCAATCCCGATCACCATGCTCGGTCTTTTGTTGGTAGTTAAACGCTTTGGATCGAAAGTGTCTTTTGGTCGTGTCAAACGGGTCGTGGGATATTATGCCCAGTTTTACATCTAAACTTATGTAATGTATAAATTAAAGTTGTTTAAACTTTTCAAGTATTGGAAATGTTTTGAGAACATAACTATGGTGTCGTGTTATCGATATTAATGCGTTAAATAAAAGAAAAAAATTTCCGGGTCGGTATAATAATGGGTTGGGTCGTTTCATGTGGTATCAGAGCATGGTCTGAGGGATTTATGCGACTTGAGATAGGTACCTAGACTTAGACTTTTGTGTGTGCTTATTTATTGCGGGACTTGTAGGAGTACGGGTCGGACGGGAATTTGGTTAGTGCCTTAGTGTGTAGGTGAACTAACTAGGATTGTGGCTTGTATCGTGATATTATTCTTGCGTGTATTTATATCACGTAGAGTTTGTGTTTGTGTTTGTGTATATCATCGAGCAAGATAGTTGTTGTACTAATGAGTTTAGACGGCATGTGCACGTAATAATGACTAGCTACCATTGTTACGAGTGCAAATCGTGTCTAACAAGTGATGTACGACGGGTGTTAAGCAAGATGGGGCGGTGTTGTGTGTGGTTTATTTGCATTTCGTTATTGATCGATTTGTATTCTTTAGAATGAAGACGAGAAGCGGGACTTCGAATGGATAACGAAATGAGGATGATGAGATGACGACTAGGATTGAAGCCGCGGTTAAGGAGCAGATGAGTGCGCTCCGAGAATAGTTCGAAAGGGGGTTTCTCAAACCTCGAGGTGATGGTGAAAAGGAGTTTAGTTACAAGAACTTTAGAGTGACTAAACCTCCCATGTACTACGGGGATCCCGATCCTGTGGTAAGTACCGGTTGGATGTCGGATGTCGAAAGGTGTTTTCATACAAGTGAATGTCCTCCGGAGAAGAAAACGAGACTCGCTACTAGTTTGTTACGAGGAAATGTGCCACGACCCCATTTCGATCTCGAAATGTGACGTGATAGGTGTCCCATTTATAGTTAACGGTTTCTAATGACGGCAGCGGAAACATTTTTATTACGACATACAAGTACAAGTTCTAAGTTATATGTTGGGACTTAAAAGTAAAAGTACAACAAATACAACCAAATCATGACAAAGTACAACACTTAAACATAGTGCATGATGATTTATTTTAAAAACGACGTCTCGACATCCTTAAGACATCCCAAAAGACAACATGAATGTATGCGGACACCTGCTTAAGGACCTGAGAAAACACATGCTTAAAAACGTCAACAATAATGTTGGTGAGATCATAGGTTTAATATATAAAAATGTATGGACCATAAGATTTTCAAGTACAAACAGTTGTAAATATATTCTATATAAACATGAGCTCCCGATATCGAACTTAACAATCAAGAACTCGAAATCATGTAGTCTCACTTAGCTAGAGTTACAAAGTCGAAGGTTATGCATCTGCTAGCCTGAAGACTATGCCGGATGTGAGGAGTCACCCTCAAATAGATCTATCCACAGTATTCGCGTTTACCACAAACAAGTAATTAACGATATCAGGATCGGGGTTTAAGCTAAGTCATAAACTCAACACAATAGAATATAGTTTTAAGCACTTATGTCTATAATGTGTAAAACATAAAAGAAGCATGTTTCTCATCCCAAAATAGTAACTTTGCTAAAAGCAAGTAAAAATGGGACTATGATACTCACAATGATGCGTAACGGCTAAAGTAGTAAGTGCGGTTAAGTGTTTCAACAACTCCGAGATCAAGAACCTAGATAAATGATTTAGGTCAGAGGTCATACTATGATAAATATAGTATTTAGTTAAGTTTATTATGTGAGTTAGTAAGTTTTACTTGTTCATTTCGGTTTTCGATTTTGTTTAGTTCTTAGTTTCTTAACTTAGTGTGTTTTGATTTTTCTGATTTGAACCATCATTTTAATCCTAGTGTTTCTCCCAAAATAAACATCCATTTAGGATGATATTACCACCTCTGGAAAGATCTATGAGTTCTATTTTTAGAAATGTAAGGATCTGTTTAAGACTCCAAATAAAAGTTGGTCAAAAAGTGCATGTTTTCACACGCGTGCCAAACTGTCCAGATTTACACTATCAACTCCCATGCAAATTTATAAATAGAAAAACACTTATGTTTTACTTAAGCTCTTTAATGAGGGTTTCCAAGACATAAAATAACTTGTCTTTAAAAGGATTTCACTCCAAGTCTCTAATAAGTTAGTTTTTGCAAGGGGTTTTCTAGTCCTAATTCAGATATCAACAAATCTCATAGGTCAACAAGAAAAGGTCATTTCTCCATGAATATTACATGTTTTTGAGTGGTTCAATTTGGGTTTTAATCCTATATGTGTCCTCTTTAAAGATCAAATGATTATTTTCCAGAACCTTTTTAGTTTTTGATTTATACCCCAATCTTTGGACATTGGTCAGATCAGTCCAAAGTCTGACACATAGTGAGAAAATAAAAATCAAAAATACTTTTTTCTGTGAGAAAAATCACGAAAATTTTACAGAGAGCTTAGAAAATATATATGAACATGGATTAAATTTATGAAGCCCAGATCTAAAGTCTATGTTGGTTTTTGAGTGATGAATTTACAAAAGCTGTTTTGGACAAATTCATGGTTATGAAGTTTCTAAGTGTTTTAGTTAGTTTTTCTTGTGTTTTATTGTTCAAATCTTCAAAATAACTTTTATTAGTGATATATAACATATATGTAAGTATAGAAATACAGCCACAAGTGGACAAGATCATGACTTTGGCACATGAACATCCTTGTGTTTAAACACTAGTTCAAGTATTCCCACCAAATTTGATCTTGTTAGAGGGCTTGTAAAAGATGAAGTTAGTTAAAATTTTATACCTTTATGAAGATGATTGAAGATGAATATGATGAAGATTACTTGAAGATGATTTGAAGATGTATGAAGATTGATGAAGATGGATGAATGTTGAGAGAGAATTGTAAGTATCAAAACTAGGTGAATGATGTGAATGATGGTGGTGGTGGCGTAAATGGGAAGAGGAGGGGGACAAGTCAACAAGTCTCATGCAAGAAGTAAATGCCATGATGTGATCTCTAGTGCATGGGATTAGGGTGGTGCTAATGGCATGCATGAAGCTTAATCATGCTTAAGTTAAACTAATGGTAGCTAGTCACCTTAATCTTATGTTTAGAAGTTAATGGTGCTAGTTAGTTTGTAATTGATGCAAGACTCATTTTAATGTACATGTTCAAGTATCACTTTGATATAAAAAGATGTATTTTACATGTTACATGTTAATAAGGTCTTTTTATATACTATAGTAAATACTTAAGAATATATATTTACATACACTTATGAAATGTGCATATGTAAAAATGTTTTAGTCTTTTTTTTTTATTGTTACTTTGTGAATTAAAGTTAAGGTGAAAGTAGTAGTTCCCTAAATGCTTACAAAATGACTATAAATCTCACAAAAGACTAAAAAGACTCAAGACATCAAATTGCTTATCGTGTCGAAACTTAAATCATTCAAGTTAGGTTAAGAAAATCTAGTCGGAAAAATCCGGGTTATCACAGTACCCACCAGTTAAAGAAAATTTCGTCACGAAATTTTAGGTAGTACCTGACGTTTGTGTGATATCAGTGAAAAGATGTGGATACTTCTGCCGCATATGGTCCTCCCATTCCCAAGTAAATTCCGGTCCTTATGAGCGTTCCAACGAACTTTGACAATCAGAATCTTACTATGCTTCAATCCCTTAACCTCGCAATCCATGATCTCAGCTAGTTCCTCGATAAAGTGAATTTTGTTGTCTATACGAATCTTTTCCTAAGGAATGATGAGACTCTCATCGGACAAACACTTCTTCAAGTTTGAGACGTGAAAAGCATCATGGATACCGCTCAGTTCTTGCGGTAGTTTCAAACGATACACCACAGGACCAATCTTTTCAATTATCTCGAAAGGTCCAACATATCTTGCGTTTAGTTTTCCTCACTTCCCAAATCGAATCACACCCTTCCAGGGAGACACTTTAAGCATAAATTTGTTTCCTACCTGGAATTCTAAGTCTTTTCTGTGAACATCAGCATAGCTCTTCTGGCGGCTCATGGCAGTCCTCAATCACTCTTGAATCTGAAAGATTTTCTCGGTAGTCTCATGTATGATTTCTGGACCAGTGAGTTGTCTATCACCCACTTGATTCCAACATAGAGGCGACCTACATTTTCTTTCATAGAGAGCTTCAAACGGTGCAGCCTTAATACTCGCATGATAACTGTTGTTATACGAAAATTCCGCTAACGGTAGATATTTATTCCATCCACTCCCAAAATCAATAACACATGCCCGTAGCATATCTTCTAGGGTTTAGATGCTTCTTTCACTTTATCCGTCGGATTGCGGATGGTAGGCGATACTCATATCTACGTGAGTTCCTAAAGCTTTTTGCAAGGATTGCCAAAATCTTGACGCGAATCGACTATCACGGTCAGATATAATAGAGACAGGCACTCCATGTCTTGAAATAACTTCTATCAAATATAATTGTGCCAATTTCTCCATCCTATCCGTCTCTTTCATAGCTAGAAAATGTGCAGACTTGGTAAGACGATCAACAATCACCCAAATAGTATCATAACCACTCGCTGTTCTAGGTAACTTCATTCTAAAGTCCATTGTTATTCTTTCCTATTTCCATTGTGGGATTTTCGGTTGTTGCAACAACCCTGACGGTTTTTGATTCTCCACTTTCACTTTCGTACAAGTCAAACATTTGCTCACATAAGTAGCAACGTCAGCTTTCATGTTAGGCCACCAATAAAATTCCTTGAGATCATGATACATCTTCCCGGTTCCAGGGTGAATTGAGTATCTCGTCTTGTGCGCTTCATCTAACACAAGTTTTCTTAATTCACCATACCGTGGTACCCATACACGTCCTGAAAAGTATCAGGTCCCATCACCCTTTACTTCAAATTTCTTAACCAATCCTTTAATTGCCTCATCCTTCCAATGTTCCTTCTTCACAGCCTCTAACTGAGCATCTCGGATTTGCAAAACAAGTTTTGCACGAATAGTCATATTCAATGCTCTTACTCGCAGAGGTTTAATCCTTTCCTTCCGACTCAACGCATCGGCAACCACGTTAGCCTTCCCAGGATGATAACGGATTTCGCAGTCATAATCATTCAATAATTCAATCCAACGTCGCTGTCGTATATTTAATTGTTTCTGATCAAAATATGCTGAAGACTCTTGTGATCTGTAAACACAGTGCGTTTCGTTCCATACAAATAATGTCTCCACATTTTAAGTGCAAAGACAACATCTCCCAACTCTAAATCATGAGTTGTATAGTTCTGCTCGTGTACCTTCAGTTGTCTCGATGCATAGGCAATGACCTTCTGTCGTTGCATCAAAACACATCCAAGCCCTTGACGCGAGATGTCACAATAAACTACAAAATCATCATTTCGCTCAGGCAATGATAATATAGGCACAGTAGTTAATTTATGCTTTAATTGTTGGAATGCAGATTCTTGTTCCTTCAACCACTCAAATGTGATGACCCGGGAATTTCTGATTAAATTTAAACTTAATCTGTAAATGATTCTGACACAATAAGCAAAGTCTGTAATGTTGAGTCTCAAAAATTTTGAACTATGTTATGAATTCATTTGACCTTCGACTATTCCTAACGATTCACGAACCACTATCTGTAAATAAATACATATATGTTTAAATATATATATTAATTTGAAATAGAAACTTATATGATTTAATTCATATGTGTAAATGAAATAATATATGATATTACTATAAATCTATATATATATGATTTAGAATCTAATTAGTAAATGACGGTAACACTCAATTGCCATTTGACGGATATTAAACAAGTTTAATACAAACTTATGTGATTTTAAAATAAACGGTGATCCGAAAATGGGTTTTATAAATTATAGGCTTAGTAAAAATGTATTTAGGAGCTATTTGTTAAATTTTAAAACTTTTTATATTTTACTTGAGACTGGGAGTGAATAATTAATGTACTTTTTTATTTAATAGGTAATGACCGAATTTTATACCATAATGACCAAAATAAATAAAGCTATTTAATTTAAAAATATGGGATTTTTCTGAAGACTTTTATCCACCACTGGTTTCGCACGATACACAGTCCGTGAATGAAATAGAAAACCAATAGTAATAGGCACGTTTATATTTTCAATATTATTATAATTATTTTTATATTAAATTATTTTTCTCCTTTTGAAGTTACGCCACTAGAACTATTAATCCGTGAAGTGAATTGAAAATCTTGTGGATTACTGATTGCCTTAGTTGTCTTTTATCACCCAATTAAAAATACAGACACCCCACCATCTCATATTGTTTATTCCTTCTTCTATCTTCTTTAGTTATTAAACCAAAATCACATATTCATCAAATATATTACTTAGGTACTACTAAATTCGGTTCAGCTTCTACTTCTGTTTCTTGCTCGACCAAAAACAGGCTGCGGTTGTAACTACTCACCAGCATAGCAATTCAATCGTCACCGGGAACCACCAAACAAAACCGTTCAACTATCACCTTTGTCGCGTTCTTTTCTTTTACTCGATTAACACCAAGCACAACCACACCCGTCACCTTCACTATCATTATAACCATCATGAATGGCTGCTGCTCGTTGATTACTCCTATTCGTGAGATCACCATCTGAAACCACCATCAATGATAACCATCTCCCATCGTGAAACGTCATTAGACTATCACATCCTATTCAAACATCATCTTAAAATTTTTTGGCCAAACGGTTTTCCTTTTTGTTTCAATTGATAATCACAACCACTACTACAAACCCATACTCCCCAACACCACCTTCATGAAGCCCACATCACCACCCTCGGCTTTCCATCACCACTGGCACTTACCTCCGCCGGCTACCACACCACACCCTGTCACCAACACCATCATCTATCCTTCATCACCATCAAATCTCTAACTCACATACCATCACTTGAACATCACCTCCATAACCCATTTACTTCTTATTGTTGTTGACGACAAACAAAGACATCAAAAATACAACGAACCACATCATATATCTATTTTCTGTTCGAACACCACCACACAACCATGAACCATAAACATTATCATCATCAACCCAACTGGCACCACCATCTTTATCATCTTCATCATATAAAACCACCATTACTACTGTTACTGTTGCAAGATCATTCGGTCATTACCACCTTCAAATCATCCTACCACAAACAACCACTTTGAGAAACCACCAATATCGCCATCCTAGTGATGTTATTGTTTTCTGTTTAAAAGCCCACACCACAACCACCTTGCTACTGCAACTGCTTATTTCTATTTCTGTTTTCGAATCACAACCATTACCATTTCAAACCACCATCAATTGATTGTCTCTTGGTTCCTGTTGCCAACAGAAAATGCTGCAACTCAATTCATTTTTTTCTGTCATTGAAAAGAATAAAGATGATGATAACAACATGATAAAGGATCCATGATAAAAGCAAACTAAATTGATCAATGGGTTGTGGTAGTACTCAAATAAAAGATAGTGGAGGGACCGGCTGGGGAAATGATACCCTTACGTTCTAAATCGTGCACTCCTTTTTATTTATTCCCTCCCTTTGTTTTTTTTATTATCCAGCCGACAAGGAAACTGGCTCAATATGCGGACTTATTAATCTCTTCATGGGCCGAATGAGACTCATTTGATTATTTTCCTTATGAGCTGTAGTTGGGCCCTAACCCTTCTTCTGATGGGCCGTAAATTCTGCTTCTGATTGGATTGTGATCCGGTTACCTCCTTTCCTTCTTTTTTGTTGAACTAAATCGATGGCAAGGGAATGATATGAGATACTTGAGGATAAGATGATCTTAAAGATGATTATAATGATCATATGATGTTTGGTAATTATTACATGAAATAGTAAACATTAATGATAAATATTGATATTGATAAACGGAATTAAGATGGTGATAATGAGAGACGATAATGGTATTGATGATTTGATTAAGAAGTTATGAGATGAAATAATAAAGATAGATGATGAGGTTATGCTTGATAATTATATGATGATCGTGAGGTAGATGATGTAAAATGATGGTGATAATGAAAACTAAGAAGAAGATAAAAATAGAAGACAGGTTAAATAAATTAGGGTGAATACTAAAACAGCTAAAACTGAAACAGAAGAATGGTAGGGGTTATGTCGGGTTACCTAGAGGTCTCAGGTTCAAACTCGGACTTGGGCATTCGTTTTAGGGCTACTTCTTTGAGGTAGTTTACTTATTACTCATTATTATTATTATTACTCTTATTATTATTATTATCATTATTATCATTAGTAGTAAAGTTATTATTATCATAGTTATTATTAGTATTAGTATTATTATTATCATTAATAATAATATATAAATTTGTTCGATTACAAGTATATACTTTAATAAATATATGAATAATATAGGTTGGTGAATCCAAGGCCAACCTTGCTTTGTTCAATATCGTCAAATGTATTTTTACTACAAAATACAGTACTGTTAGTTTCATTACTCCATTTTTAAATGCTTTTACAATATATATTTTTGGGACTGAGAATACATGCGCTGCTTTTATAAATATTTTACGAAATAGACACAAGTAATCGAAACTACATTATATGGTTGAATGATTGAAGCCGAATATGCCCCTTTTACTTGGTAACCTAAGAATTAGTAAACCAGTCTACTAGTTGACGCGAATCCTAAAGATAGATCTATTGGGCCCAACAAACCCCATCCGTTGTAGAGGATGCCTTAGTACTTCGATGTTGTTTTATCATGTCCGATGGATGTCCTAGAATGATAGGGGATATTCTTATATACATCTTGTTAATGTCGGTTACCAGGTGTTCAATCCATATGAATGATTTTTATGCATGATATTTATGAGAAATGGAAATATGAAATCTTGTGGTCTATTAAAATTATGAAATGATTATTTATGATAAACTAATGAACTCACCAACCTTTTGATTGACACTTTAAAGCATGTTTATTCTCAGGTATGAAAGAAATCTTCCGCTGTACATTTGCTCATTTTAGAGATACTACTTGGAGTCATTCATGACATATTTCAAAAGACGTTGCATTCGAGTCGTTGAGTTCATCAAGATTATTACTAAGTCAATTATAGTTGGATATATTATGAAATGGTATGAATGCCGTCAACTTTCGAAGTAAAGAAAGTTTGTCTTTTAAAAACGAATGCAATGTTTGTAAAATGTATCATATAGAAGTCAAATACCTCACAATGTAACCGAATGTTATTGTATTCGTCCTTATAGATTAGGACGAGTCTTTACATGTGGTATCAGAGTGGTGGTCTTAGCGAACCAGGACTGCATTAGTGTGTCTATCTGATAGTCGTTAGGATGCATTAGTGAGTCTGGACTTCGACCGTGTCTACATGTCAAAAGTTTTGCTTATCATTTTTGTCGAAAATTGCCTGCTTATCATTCTTAGTCTAGACACATCTTATTGCATTGATTGCATGAATAGTGTACATACAAAATTCATATCTTAGCATATCTGCTAATTCATATCTTAGCTTATCTGTTACTGTAAACTTTGCCTAACATATTCCGTAATTTCCTCCGTAATCTACGAAATCTTTTGCTTTATATATATAGATATTCTATGAGATTAGAATACCATCTGATAACTGGAAAATCATTTCATATCGAAAAATCATTTATTCAATCGTACGAAATGGAATTCGTCATTAGTTCAAGTCCCTCGGATTCCGAAATTGAATCCCACTGAAGCTCCGAAAGCAGTGTGACCGGAATGGATCAACCAATCAGCCATCATCTATTCTGGATGAATTGGGGATGGATTCGTAGCCTCTTCATTCATTGGAGATAAGAAGAAGATGATCCCTTCTATCCACCACATTGCCCTCTTGGCGATGAACCTGAAGCACTTACCGGCGAACCTATTCGAAACACCATTTTCTCTCTCATTTCCAGAGTATCTCGTCACGATTATATACTATATCAAATTCTAGATTTTATTTATCCACTCGTCCGAACCGACAATCACCCCGGTGTAATAGAAGAAGTCAATGAGCTTCGAGCTCGGGTAGTGGCCTTGGAGAATATGGTGCAAAGGTTACCAGCACCAGCAGCAGCACCAGCAGCATAACCAGTACCACCATCACCAACGCCAACAGTACCATTACAACCCCAATCATAACCACATCGTAAACCTCAACTTTACAATCCGTCCCACGAGCACAATGTCATATGCTCTGTAGATACCAAGGAATACCAACAACAACAAAAGATGAAGTATTGATTCATAACTTCATTGAAGAAACACTCCGCAGCGATTATGTAATCTCTGAAGTCTTAGAGATTATCTATTCTAGCTCTAACCTTTAATCAAATGAATGAACTAAAATGATAGAAGGAAGAATAGAAACCCTGACAAGAATGGTGCGTGATTTACAAGTTAGACTTGTTTACCAACAACATCAACAGTGCCGTCAGCATCGTCAGAATCAGCAGCACCTATAACATCACAAACTCCGTCAGTTCAAGAATCACTGTAGACATCATTACGAATCAATAACGCATATATTGTATCAACGAGTTATGAAGTATTAACTCATTCCCTCTGAAGAAATTATATGTATATTATATATATATATATATATATATATATATATATATATATATATATATATATATATATATATATATATATATATATATATATATATATATATATATATATATATATATATATATATATAAATTTTGAGATCAAAATAAATCTTTCTGTACTAAGCTATTATGTATGGGTCTTAACTACTCGGTTAATTCATATTACTAATATGCTATGATGTACATCCTTCTACAGCAACTTAACCATCATTAACTACAATCTCTGTTTTAATTCAATGAATTCCAGCTCATAATAAATCAAGTATATTATTCAAATATATGTTTGATTTTACACTTTCATCATCGACGTACTTGAAACTTTTCTGATAACGTTATTCGTGCCTTGCAAAGTTCACAAGAATTCCACAACCACCAACATCATGCATCAACAAATAACGAAGTATTAATTCATAATTTCAAATTTCATTGAATAAATACTCCGTAAAAGTTATCTAATATCTAAAGCCTTTAGGGATTATTCAATTCTAGTTCAACCATAAATCGAACGAGTTTAATTTAGTATTAGCTCATTAAAATCTATGTTACATCTGAAGAAAATATACACATATATATTTTCATAAAGACTGTAATAAAATTCTTTTGTACAAAATATTAATTGTGAATTTTTTATTAACGGGTAGGTAACACCCGAGAGATATATAAATTCACAATTAATATGTTATATTCTTCGAATCTGATTAAGCAAATCATCAACTATACTCCCTAATCTCACAACAATATACATTCTTGTATAGAAATCAAAACAACCATTTCCACCCAAATTTGATTACATATTCTGATCAAAATTTAAGTTAAGATTCAACCAGTAACATCACTCTTAGATTCCTATATCTTTCAAAGTTATACTTTGACTTTAAAACTGTGCTAGAACATCATATGTATATTAACGATTACAATATATGTTCAAACCCTTCGAAACTTCTGAAGATACTTCAAACAATAAACAATCGAGATGATGATCCAACCACATGTTACCCACAGTTATGTACCTGAAAAACTCTCGACACCAAAGTCATAAGTTTAACACGTACCCGTGTCATATCCTTTGGCATTTATTAGCTAAAATAACTTTTCGATCTCTTTTCAAAATAGACAGTTTTGTCACAGCTCCAGCAAGTCAACTTCAACATTTCAGTCAAAACAGTCTTATTACAACCTTGATATATACGTCACCCTTTCGCCATTGTTACCGGGGAACCGTTTATGTTCTACCACATTAGCAATAAACTTACCAACAACTCCACTGATCTTTGATTTTTCCGAAAAATCATTTTATTTATCAAAACCCCATCATTTACTCATCTACATCTTGTAACAAGAATTGCCATACGAATCATCAGGAATTAGCAATCAGTATTTTGAAATATCGCAGCATGTCTACGCCAACAGATATATGTGTACATATAACATTTATCTCCTGGACTTATATACTTTGAATGTGAAGTTTCTGAAAAACACCCTGAACTGCGAACTAGTTCTCAAAATGCTGATGAAGCAGCAAAAACTGTAAACGAACTTAATAGTAAAAAGTTTGATGATAAAGAATAGTGTGTTGGCAAAGCACAGAAAAAGGGAAGGTTTGGAACTGAGAAAACGGATTGAGCAAAGTATGAAGGAGGCCGTGGACAAATCACAAAGACGAAATCTACCTTCAAAGAATCCAAATGATTCAGTATCTGCTGAAGCCATTATCGAATACATTGCTCCTGACTCTAAACCTTTGCGAACAATATTCTTCATCATCCTCTGATATTATAAATTCTAAGATATCATCGTATCTTTTATTATAAATATCCTCCATATTTCTGAAGATATTTTCATAACTAATCTTATCTGAAATCATTAATCTCTTCGTGCTATCAGTGTTACATCATATAGAAACTGTTAGTTTCTATATTCTGTAAACTTTCGAGCTTAAAATATGAATGTTATTGAAGTATTGTTGGGAACTGATGCATGAGTTAGTATAATATAATGACACTTGATCAACGTGATTGTATTACAGTAAGTCATGCTGAGTTTCTAAATGGAACATGATGATTCACAAATTATAACGTCATCATGTGTCATGTTACATAACTCTTTCATTCTGATTAACTTCTGAACATAGCAAGAAAATATATCCTTGATAGTTCCATTTTCAGTGACTCTGGTAATTTGACAAATCATATCGTGCTATTATGTACTATCTTGTTTAGAACATTAAGTTCATTCGAAACTTCATACTTATGAATTCTGGACCATTATTCGCTTAACTTGAAGTCGGGAAGAGAAAACAAAAGCATAGAGATTCGAAGTATAAATAAGAATATAAATCCGATAACAACACATAAATTACAAACCGTGTATATCAATGTTTATCGCAACATAAAGACACGGAAAAATTAAAAACATTATAACCCTAAGGGCGAAGAAGAAGAAAGCAGATTCCTCTAGTGGAAATTGGAAAAGGAGAATGATTGTTGCAATAGTAAGGATGAGGACAAGGATAAGAACTGGATTAAGCATTTTCACAATCTTTGAAATTTGGGAATTGAGTATAGAAGTGGTGAAAACTAATGGAACAGAAAAAGGTAAATTTATAAGGGAAATATCAGACGAAGTAATCGGGACAGATCATCGCAATTAATTAAAGAGATCCTAATTTCTTTAAATCTCGAAGAATCAGATCTTATAGATTTCCAAGATTTCCTATTGAATCCCTTGAGTTTCGAAATTCAACCATGACTAGTCAAAAGATATGATGAAACATGTCTTTCTTATTTCACTCTTCCATGATAGCTTTACTCGTACGCTTTGAACAATCGAATTGTTTATTCCATATTACTCAATGAGGATAAAAATCTATTTATCGACTCGTATGTGTCATGAAAACATATTTATTGTTAGCCATGACTATCTCACTCAAATTTTGGGACGAAATTTCTTTAACGGGTAGGTACTGTGACTACCCGGGAATTTCCAATTAAATTTAAACTTAATCTGTAAATGATTCTGACACGATAAGCAAAGTCTGTAATGTTGAGTCTCAAAAATTTTGAAATATGTTATGAATTCATTTGACCATCGACTATTCCTAACGATTCACGAACCACTATCTGTAAATAAATACATATATGTTTAAATATATATATTAATTTGAAATAGAAACTTATATGATTTAATTCATATGTGTAAATGAAATAATATATGATATTACTATAAATCTATATAAATATGATTTAGAATCTAATTAGTAAATGACGGTAACACTCAATTGCCATTTGACGGATATTAAACAAGTTTAATACAAACTTATGTGATTTTAAAATAAATGGTGATCCGAAAATGGGTTTTATAAATTATAGGCTTAGTAAAAATGTATTTAGAAGCTATTTGTTAAATTTTAAAACTTTTTATATTTTACTTGGGACTGGGAGTGAATAATTAATGTATTTTTTTGTTTAATAGTTAATGACTGAATTTTATACCATAATGACCAAAATAAATAAAGCTATTTAATTTAAAAATATGGGATTTTTCTGAACACTTTTATCCACCACTGGTTTCGCACGATACACAGTCCGTGAATGAAATAGAAAACCAATAGTAATAGGCACGTTTATATTTTCAATATTATTATAATTATTTTTATATTAAATTACTGTTTCTCCTTTTGAAATTGCGCCACACGAACTATTAATCCGTGAAGTGAATTGAAAATCTTATGGATTACTGATTGCCTTAGTTGTCTTTTATCACCCAATTAAAAATACAGACACCCCACCATCTCATATTTTTTATTCCTTCTTCTATCTTCTTTAGTTATTAAAGCAAAATCACATATTCATCAAATATATTACTTAGGTACTACTAAATTCGGTTCAGCTTCTACTTCTGTTTCTTGCTCGACCAAAAACAGGCTGCGGTTTTAACTACTCACCACCATAGCAATTCAATCGTCACTGGGAACCACCATACAAAACCGTTCAACTATCACCTTTGTTGCGTTCTTTTCTTTTACTCGATTAACACCAAGCACAACCACACCCATCACCTTCACTATCATTATAGCCATCATGAATGGCTGCTGCTCGTTGATTACTCCTATACGTGAGATCACCATCTGAAACCACCATCAATGATAACCATCTCCCATCGTGAAATGCCATTAGACTATCACATCCTATTCAAATGACATCTTAAAATTTTTTGGCCAAACGGTTTTCCTTTTTGTTTCAATTGATAATCATAACCACTACTACAAACCCATACTCCCCAACACCACCTTCATGAAGCCCACATCACCACCCTCGACTTTCCATCACCACCGGCACTCACCTCCGCCGGCTACCACACCACACCCTGTCACCAACACCATCATCTATCCTTCATAACCATCAAATCTCTAACTCACATACCATCACTTGAACATCACCTCCATAACCCATTTACTTCTTATTGTTGTTGACGACAAACAAAGACATCAAAAATACAACGAACCACATCATATATCTATTTTCTGTTCGAACACCACACAACCATGAACCATAAACATTATCATCATCAACCCAACCGACACCACCATCTTTATCATCTTCGTCATATAAAACCACCATTACTACTGTTACTGTTGCAAGATCATTCGGTCCTTACCACCTTCGAATCATCCTACCACAAACAACCACTTTGAGAAACCACCAATATCGCCACCCTAGTGCTGTTGTTATTTTCTATTTAAAAGCTCACACCACAACCACCTTGCTACTGCAACTGCTTATTTCTATTTCTATTTTCGAATCACAACCGTTACCATTTCAAACCACCATCAATTGATTGTCTCTTAGTTCCTGTTGCCAACAGAAAACGCTGCAACTCAATTCATTTTTTTCTGTCATTGAAAAGAATAAAGATGATGATAACAACATGATAAAGGATCCATGATAAAAGCAAACTAAATTGATTAATGGGTTATGGTAGTACTCAAATAAAAGATAGTGGAGGGACCGGATGGGGAAATGATATCCTTACGTTCTAAATCGTGCACTCCTTTTTATTTATTCCCTCCCTTCATTTTTTTTTATTATCCAGCTGACAAGGAAACTGGCTCAATATGTGGACTTACTAATCTCTTCATGGGCCGAATGAGACTCATTTGATTATTTTCCTTATGAGCTGTAGTTGGGCCCTAACCCTTCTTCTGATGGGCCGTAAATTCTTCTTCTAATTGGATTGTGATCCGGTTACCTCCTTTCCTTCTTTTATGTTGAACTAAATCGATGGCAAGGGAATGATATGAGATACTTGAGGATAAGATGATCTTAAAGATGATTATAATGATCATATGATGTTTGGTAATTGTTAGATGAAATAGTAAACATTAATAATAAATATTGATATTGATAAACGTAATTAAGATGGTGATAATGAGAGACGATAATGGTATTGATGATTTGATGAAGAAGTTACGAGATGAAATAATAAAGATAGATGATGAGGTTATGCTTGATAATTATATGATGATCGTGAGGTTGATGATGTAAAATGATGGTGATAATGAAAACTAAGAAGAAGATAAAAACAGAAGACATGTTAAATAAATTAGGGTGAATACTAAAACAGCTAAAACTGAAACAGAAGAATGGTAGGGGTTATGTCGGGTTACCTAGAGGTCTCTGGTTCAAACCCGGACTTGGGCATTTTTTTAGGGCTACTTCTTTGAGGTAGTTTACTTATTACTCATTATTATTATTATTACTCTTATTATTATTATTATCATTATTATCATTAGTAGTAAAGTTATTATTATCATAGTTATTATTATTATTAGTATTATTATTATCATTAATAATAATATATAAATTTGTTCGATTACAAGTATATGCTTTAATAAATATATGAATAATATAGGTTCGTGAATCCAAGGCTAACCTTGCTTTGTTCAATATCATCATATGTATTTTTACTACAAAATACAGTACTATGAGTTTTATTACTCCCTTTTTAAATGCTTTTTCAATATATATTCTTGGGACTGAGAATACATGCGCTTCTTTTATAAATGTTTTACGAAATAGACACAAGTAATCGAAACTACATTATATGGTTGAATGATCGAAGCCGAATATGTCCCTTTTACTTGGTAACCTAAGAATTAGTAAATCAGTCTACTAATTGACGCGAATCCTAAAGATAGATCTATTGGGCCCAACAAACCCCATCCATTGTAGCGAATGCTTTAGTACTTCGATGTTGTTTTATCATGTCCGATGGATGTCCCGGAATGATAGGGGATATTCTTATATGCATCTTGTTAATGTCGGTTACCAGGTGTTCAATCCATATAAATGATTTTTATGCATGATATTTATGAGAAATGGAAATATGAAATGTTGTGGTCTATTAAAATTATGAAATCATTATTTATGATAAACTAATGAACTCACCAACCTTTTGGTTGACACTTTAAAGCATGTTTATTCTAAGGTATGAAAGAAATCTTCTGCTGTGCATTTGCTCATTTTAGAGATATTACTTGGAGTCATTCATGACATATTTCAAAAGACGTTGCATTCGAGTCGTTGAGTTCATCAAGATTATTACTAAGTCAATTATAGTTGGATATATTATGAAATGGTATGAATGCCGTCAACTTTCGAAGTAAAGAAAGTTTGTCTTTTAAAAACGAATGCAATGTTTGTAAAATGTATCATATAGAGGTCAAATACCTCGCAATGTAACCGAATGTTATTGTATTCATCCTTATGGATTAGGATGGGTCTTTACATCAAACTTCTTTCCTTTGTGAGTCAATGCAGTTAAAGGACGCGCAATCTTCGAAAAATCTTGGATAAACCTTCGGTAATATCCAGCAAGACCTAAAAATTGCCTCACATGAGTCGGGGTCTTAGGAACTTCCCAGTTGCCAATAGCCTCTATCTTGGTAGGATCAACATGAATAACTTGTCTACTAACCACGTGACCCAAAAATTGTACCGACTGTAACCAAAAATCACACTTTGAAAACGTGGCGTACAATTGTTCTTTCTCTAGCAATCCAAGAATTATCCTCAAGTGTTCTTCTTGTTCTTCCTTTCTTTTGGAGTAGATCAAAATATCGTCGATGAACACGATAACAAACTTGTCCAAATACGGCTTACACACTCGGTTCATTAGATCCATGAATACCGCAGGTGCGTTAGTCAAACCAAATGGCATGACTAAGAATTCGTAATGGCCATATCGTGTCCTAAAAGCAGTCTTAGGAATGTCATCCTCCTTGACTCTTAACTGATGATAACCAGATCTCAAATCGATCTTTGAATACACACTAGATCCTTGTAATTAATCAAATAAATCATCGATCCTCGGTAGTGGGTACCGATTCTTAATCGTCAATTTGTTCAACCCTCGATAATCTATGCACATCCTCATAGATCCATCTTTCTTCTTTACAAAAAAAATAGGAGTACCCCAGGGCGATGAACTAGGTCGAATAAATCCTTTATCCAATAGTTCTTCTAATTGGTTCGACAATTCTTGCAATTCCGAAGGGGCTAATCGATACGGTGGTCGAGCAACACGTGCAGCACCGGGAATTAAGTCGATTTGGAATTCACTTCTCTATGCGGAGGAAGACCAAGTAAATCTTCAGGAAAAACTCTAGGAAAATCCTTTACTACCAGTACATCCTCAAGTCGCTTCTCCTCCGACTCTATCTCTTTTACGTGCACGAGGATTGCTTGACATCCTTTCCTTAAACATTTACGAGCCTTCATGCAAGAAATGATGTTGAGTTTCGTACAACTCTTATCTCCTTGCACTACCAAAGTCTCACCATTCGCGAGAGGAATAAGAATGACTTTCTCCGCTCAAGCAATATCCACGTGGTTCTTAGATAATGAATATTTAATCTAGTTGCAAACTATGCATTCATCTTCCAAATAGAACCCAAAAACGTCAAGGAAGCTTTATTAGATGAAAGTTGGGTAAAAGCCATGCAAGGGGAATTAAATAAATTCCAAAGGAGTGACGTATGGGATTTGGTTCCCTTATCGAGTGAACAAAATATCATAAGAACCAAATGGGTATATAGGAACAAACTAGATAAAGATGGGAAGGTTGTTAGAAACAAAGCTAGGTTGGTTGCACAAGGGTATAGCCAACAAGAAGGAAACGATTACGATGAGACCTTTGCTCCTGTAGTTAGACTACAGTCTATTAGAATACTTCTTCCATATGCGTGTGCTAAAAACTTAAAACTATATCAAATGGATGTCGAAAGTTATTTTCTAAATGGTGTCATATATGAAGAAGTATTTGTGTCAAAACTTCCGGGCTTTGAAGATTTTGAAAAACCATATCATGTATTTAAACTTAAGAAAGCCCTATATGGACTCAAACAAGCTCCTAGAGCTTGGTATGAGAGACTTAGAACCTTCCTTATTAATCATGGATACGAAATGGGAAAATTGATAATACATTATTCATCAAAAAGCATGAAAATGGTTATGTTATTGTTCAAATATATGTTGATGATATTGTATTTGGTTCTACTAACGAGTCTTTTAGTGATGAGTTTTCTAAGTTAATGCATGATGAGTTTGAAATGAGCATGATGGGTGAACTCAAGTTCTTTCTCGGACTTCAAATTAAGCAACTAGAAGATAGAACATTCATCAATCAACAAACGTATAACATGATATGCTTAAAAAGTTTGGAATGGAAAACTCAAAGCTAATGGCAACTCCTATGACCACCAATGTCAAGCTTACTCTTGAAGGAGAAGGGGATTCATTCGATAGCACCAAGTATAGAGGAATGATTGGATCTCTTCTATACTTAATGACAAGCTGACCCAATATTATGTATAGTGTGTGCTTGTGTGCAAGATTCCAAGAGAATCCTAAAATGTCTCACGTAGAAGCAGTCAAACGAATCTTTAGATACTTGAAAGGTACCATGCATCTTGGTCTATGGTATCCAAAGTTCACCGGTGTTGATGTTATGTGCTTTGCAAATTCCGACCATGGAGGATCCTTGATTGATCGAAAGAGCACAAGTGGTGTATGTGCATTTGTCGAACTTTGCTTAACATCATGGTTCTCCAAGAAGCAAACATCCGTTGCATTATCTACTACCAAAGCAAAATTTGTTGTCGTGGGAAGAACATGTGCACAAGTGATATGGATAAAACAAACCTTCATCGATTACGGTATCATCTCTTCTGAAATACCCATTTATTGTGATAATAAGAGTGCTATAGATCTATCTAAAAATCAAATATTACACTTTAGAACTAAACACATAGACATTAGGCACCACTTTTTCCGTGATCATGTCCAAAGGGTAATATTGTGATTGATAAGGTAGAATCCTTAGAAAATATTGCTGATATCTTTACTAAGTCTCTGAAAAAGGAGACCTTCACTCTACTTAGTAATGGGTTGGGAATGATGGAACTTGTACATTAAATTAAACCCACCAAGCCCGTGCGGTCGATCCACGGTCGACCGTGGCATCAACCGAACAACAGCTGAAGGATGTTTTGTCTTTTCCTCAACATCTTTATTATCTAAACCACTTTTTCGCCAACCCCACTCCTTCTTTAATGCCCAACCACTAGATTTCAAATTTCATTGTCTCCCTTCTCTCCAACATCTAGTAGTCCTCAAAGGTAAGCATCCAAACTTTTTAACCTTGCTTACTTTAAAATTTTCTCATGTGATTCTTGACTACTTGCATAATCTCACATGAGAATACTTTTAGTGTCTTTCATACTAATAGGAATACTTGTTTTGATGCATAACTTATCAATTGTTTGAAAGCTTATTTGTGAAGATCTTAACTAATAGAGTGCCAAGTAAGAATTTATCCTTGCATAATCCATACAAGTTGTTCTTAAAAAACCACTCATGCACACATAAATGTTTGACCAAACTCTTGTGATAATTGTCAATCTCATGATACTTATCAAACATTGGCAAACATAAATAGAAATGATGAACCTTGTCTAACTTTTCAAAATGGCACACTTTACTTGTTTTCGTAAATGTGTCTAGACAGGAATTAATCAACATATGTTTATCATATATGTTTTCAAAACCATGTTGTAAACATCACTTTTTGCTAAAATGTTCACGTTCCTAGGAAATGACCAACACACGAGGACAGTGTGCGGCATATCACCAATAACAAATGGAAACTCGAACCCTTTTTAAAGAAAGAGTTGTTCACTATGATGAATTTCCAAACCTTCAAAAAACATTCACTCA
This sequence comes from Rutidosis leptorrhynchoides, assembly GCF_046630445.1. Lineage (NCBI taxonomy): Eukaryota > Viridiplantae > Streptophyta > Magnoliopsida > Asterales > Asteraceae > Rutidosis > Rutidosis leptorrhynchoides. The sequence continues at coordinate 305,019,650 of NC_092334.1, forward strand.
AAAATAATGTTTCTCTTTCTTAAATCTAGATGAAGTCATCTACCCACCTCTTATCCGAGAATTTTATGACAATTTTGAACTTGTCAACCCAAATTAAATCAAATTTCAACTCGGTAAGAAAATTCACACTTGGCCTCTCTCGTACTTTGCTTCGGTTATGAGAATTCACTCACAAGGTCGAAATTTCTACACTCCTCGAACCGATCTTAGATCTTTGCACCCAACATACCCAACACAAGAAGTACTATCCACCATCACTCACTCGAATGTACCTCACAATCTCAATCACCGCATCCGTGTTCGAGACTCCGAGATTCGTCATAATCTTCAACTCCTCTTAACCGTCATCCGACACAATATCTTTTGTAGGGAGACTTCCATTGATCATCTCTCGGGAATTTCTATGGTCCTTTATGTCAAACGAAGCCATAAACTTAGCCTTTGTCGTGATTCAAAGAATGGGAAATCTTCGTAACCTTTTTAATCGTCCACTTCCATATTCTATTCATCTCAATCGCATCTTCCAACACCTATGTATGATAACTCCCATAGAGGTTCCTCGCTCTGTGTCAACCACTCCGCTTACCTTTTAGATTGCTACTCATATCACAATACTCTCATCCGACTCCAAGGGCTCGGAAATTTTGGATGCCGTCAGTACCAATGCCAAGTACCTTTCAAATGTTGGTTAGGATTATCTTAAGGGTGGGTAGTTATGATAATTAGTCTATGATTAACACTTATTATGTGTAATGTGTTATGTACTCTTATTATGACTTATGTGTGTATTAATCCTCTTTTCTATGAGTCTTATATTGAATATTTCAAAGGGGAGCTATATCATCAACCGCTATGTAAGATTCCAGGGAGACCATAACTCTAGGGCGCGCTTACTTCCAGGGAGAGCTAACCTTTTTGCTTCGACAAAAGGGGAGAAGTGTATGGTAAGTGATGTTAACACATGTGTTGTAGTATACGCTTAAGCACACTTACATAGGTGTGTCATCATAAAAAAATGGGAGAATGTTGGATAGTAATCCAATAATAATATTCAAATATTAACGACTTTGGTTTGATGATGATACCAAGTCTTGTGTGCTTAAACATACGTATAGAACAACACAAGTTCACAAGCCTACACAATTTCTAGCAAACGACCAATACACAAAACCGTTAAGTCAAAAGAGTCATTTGAAAAACACTGGAAGAGCACGGCTGGGACCATGGTTGATCGCAGGTCAGATCGAGGGATGCCCTGTACCTTGGTTCTACAAAACAAGGTGCACGGTCGACTCCATGGTCAGCCGTGGGTCGATAGTAGTTTTTCCTGTCCGGATTTTCGATCAAAAAATGTTTGACTACTTCGGAGCATCTATAATTTACAAAACTTATTTAAGCATGCTTAGAATAGTTACCTCCTTCATATATAAATGAGTTTGGGTCACTAAAACACCAATCTTGGTTAATCACACTTAATGACACCTTTAGCTTATGATTAATGTTAATCACACAAGTATGGCTAAAAGTCTTTTTCAAAGGGTATCTTTTTAAATTCTAAATTTAAGTAATGAAATACTTAAGATGGTCATTAAGTCCCAATTAAAGAGATGCTCTCCACTTGATTAACCATTAAACATTAATTACATGCTTAATAAGAGTTTAGTGTAAACTCCCAAAAGTCTTCATGTAAAAACAAGTTAGTCTAATTTGAAAGGTTGCAAGTAACCAATGAGTGCATATACTTGCAAAACTAATATTTACAAAAGGCTTGATGACTTGTGACTTGAAGTTTGGAAGCTTGTGGTTGTCATGGGATCAAAATTCTGCATTTGCCTTTAAGGGAAATCAATGACACACCTTTAGTATGTGACTTTTCTCTTTTAAGCCAAGGTTAACCTCAAAAAATACATCCAAGATAAAAGGGGTAATGCAGGTCTTTTCAGATTTTCTGGCATCTAATTGCAGCTATCCAATAAGGGAAAATGACAAAATTAAAGATCTCAAATGGCTACAAATTCAAAATTCAGAGACCTGCACGGTCGACCATGATCGACCGTGAGATGAGCTGCAATCATCCGGGTTTGAATTTCTCTTGCCTATAAAAGCCAAACCTTGGAGCACTTGAAGACTCACCTCTTGCACTTACATTTTCATATATTTACTGACATCATTCAAATATTATTTTAATCTATTTAGAGTGATTCAAGCAAGAGTGATTGTAAACTTAGTTATGAGTTTACTTGTAGACTATCTTCTTAAAGGGATCTAGAAGATAAGTGAGGTTTCACATAGAGGAAGCATTATGATCTTGTGGTAAGAGCATTTAGTGATTGTGAATTCTTCAAAGGGATGTAAGGGTTTATAAGTTGCGGCTTATCAAGGAGCTAGTGTTGTATCCGGACACTCCACCGAGTTTGAAGCATCATAGTGAAACTAACTCTCAATTCGTTAGAATTGAGGAGTGGATTAAGGAAGATTAGTTAACATCTTTCCGAACCACTATAAATCCTCATGTTTGTTCTCTTATCCCTTACCTTTATATTTATTATACTTGTGAACAAACTAATTAAATCACACTATATTAATCTCAAGTTCTAAATCGGAAAATGTTTTAAAAATTGCACTAAGTAACTATTTACCCCCTCTAGTTACTTACACACTTGACCCAAACTTTGATGTTTGATTCTTTATTTGGGTTAGGGTTTATGTTAGTGTTGGATTTTAAACCCCATTTCTTATGAAATTGAGGGTTTTGTTGTATGTATTGTGTAAGTAAACCCGATTATTGTAGGTTTAGGGTTAGATGATGAATTTGAAATTATTTGTCATGGTTTGGGTGTTAATCACTAGATTGTAAGTGTGTTGTTGATTTTGATGTTCATAAGAACATGTTTGTTGGTCAAAATGGGTATTAACTTTGATTTGGTGTAAAACTAGGATTCGAGGGTAGCTTTGGTGTATAAGTACTTAAGTACTTGTTTTATGTTGTAAATTGGTGGATTAAGGCCTAATCACTAGCCATTAGTGATTTTGGGTTGAACTTGACATAAGTCAAAGGAGGTCAAGTGTGATATGGGTCAATGTTGCACGTGTTGTAGTTTTAGTGTAAATGACTGTTTGAAATGATCACTACCTAAGTAGTAATCTAGTGTCGGGACCTAGGCTGGTCTAATTGGTGTCAAGTATAATTTGGGTTAAATTTTACTTTGTAGAGTGGGTTTGAATTACCCCCGAAGTGATAATTGGATTGTGTCCATTAGGTATTAAATGAGCGGGTTTTGGCAAGCAAGGTGTGATCCCTCAGCTAAGAAACTATTGTGTTAGATTCTCTTTTAGAGAATGTATATTTATGTGTATATTGTGCCTATGTGTGGTATAGGTGGTTGCTTGCTCGGATATGAGAACAGAGATCATGTTATACATGACTTGTGCAGGCATTCCAAGGTGAGTGAAATAATTATACGTGTATGTATATGATGTATTTACTTGTGCGTTGTGAAATGTGGGTTTAGTAGCAGTGTTAAGACACCACATTTTACGTGACGGTTGGGTTAGTCGCAGTGTTAAGATACCACTCAGGGGTTAGTAACGTGTGGGTTTAGTCGCAGTGTTAAGACACAACATTTTACGTGACGTTACTTAGGGTTCCTACAAGTTAAAATATTGCTCGTCGTGGTAGTTGTTCGAAGAATAATGGTAGTCAGTGTTGAAGAATTGTTTAATTTTCGAATCAAAATCCTCCGTTGAAGAATCATGGAGTTCAACGCTTTGGCTAAAGTTTTCCATTTTTGTATGTTAAATGATTGTATGTGAACATAACACCACATCTTTGGTTCCAAATCTTCTGAAATCTAAGCCAAATCAAGCTTTAATTTGATTTTAATTATTGGTTGAATGTAATTATTTTAATGATTTATATGTTTCTCAAGTTCTTAGATAGGAACTTTACCAATGTTAATATTCACCTGCTTAATGTATATGTATAGCCACTATGGGACACAGAAATTGGCAACAAGTACATAATTTACTACACATACGGCTGCGACTATGATATGCAGGTATGCCGTAACATCTAGCTTCCTTTGGTTATTTTTTTTTGTTTTTTTAGAAACGTTGAGTCTTGCTAACTGAAATAGTTTGAGGTGTGTATGTGTACGAGTTGTGTAATGGGCGACCTAAAACAACTTTGGCTAGGGTGTTCAACATAAATCGTTGAAAATTTATGATTTTAGTAAAGATGAAGATTGTGAGTTGGGTTGTGAATGTTTAAGGAGGATGAAAATTGAAAATTTATTATAAAAGAATTGTTAAAAATATTGTAACTTAGTAGTTTATAACTACCGTTTGTTGTCTATTAACTTATAAGAAAGAAAGTACAGAGTAAAAGAGAGAATAATTTTATCAATCAAGGTACGAGTTTCATTCTTACATTTACTATCTATTTATACTGAAAAATTAAATGCACAAATCCAATCACAATATATGAATTATAGATATGTCTCCTGCATATTAGACTTTTGTAGATTTTGGTTTAAATTGTCATCCATCTATTTTTGACTTTTTAGTATCATATCATTTATGATATCACAACACTCCCCCTTGGATGACAATTTTGTTTTGTTAGAGATCAACTTGTACTGCCTCGTTAAAAACCTTTAGAAACCCCAATGGGAAAAACTTTAACTAAGGGAAAAATAGTGCAACGTAGATTTGACTTCCCCTCAAGTAGAGATTGTTGAGCTGTAACTTCTTTTGAACATGCCTCATGTCAATATCATGAACGTGTTTTCTGAAAGTAGCAGTTAGAAGTGCTTTGGTGAAAAGGTCGGCAGAGTTGTTACTGGATTGAACATATCTCATTTCAATCTAGTTGTCTTTAATGAGATTTTGAGTATATGAGAAGAATCTTAGAGGTATATGTTTTGTTCGGTCACTTTTGATATACCCTTCTTTCATATGTGCTATGCAAGGTGCATTATATTCATAGATAGTTTTTTGACTTTTATCGCGTTCTAGTCCACGAGAATCAGTGATGAGTTGTGTCATTGATCTCAACCAAAAACATTCTCGAGTAGCGTTATGTAATGCAATCACTTCGGCATGATTTGATGATGTTGCAACAAGTGTTTGTTTTTGAGAACGCCATGATATTGCGGTACCTCCATTTAGGAATACATATGCAGTTTGAGATTTAGCTTTATGTGGATCAGATAAATAACCTACATCTGCATAACTAACTAAATCTTGTTTTGAATCGTTAGAATAAAATAATCCCAAAATCAGTAGTTCCTCGAAGGTTGCAAAATATGTGTTTGATCCCATTCCAGTGTCTTTTGGTAGGAGCTGAGCTGAACCTTGCCAACAAATTAACTGCAAAAGAAATGATAGGTCTTGTACAATTTATAAGATACATAAGAGCTCCAATTGCACTAAGATATGGTACTTCTGGTCCAAGAATATCTTCATGATCTTTACAGGATGAAATGGATCAGTATCAACATTGAGCGATCTTACAACATAGGAGTACTTAATGGTTTTGCCTTGTCCATATTGAAACGTTTTAAAACCTTTTCGGTATAAGTTGTTTGATGTACAAGTAAACCATTAGGCATATGCTCAATCAGTAAACCAAGGCAATACTTGGTTTTTTCAAGATCTTTCATTTCAAATACTTTCTTTAGAAGTTGAATGGCTTCATGAATCTCTTTATTTGTACCTATGATGTTAAGATCATCAACATAAACAGCTATGATCACATACCCGGATGTTGTTTTCTTAATGAAAACACATGGGCAAATAAGATTATTTGTATACCCTTTGCTTATCAAGTAATCACTTAATCGGTTATACCACATGCGACCCGATTGTTTCAACCCATATAAAGACCTTTGTAATTTAATTGAGTACATTTCTTTGGGTTTTGTAGTAGATGCTTTCGATACCTTAAATCCTTTAGGTATATATATATATATATATATATATATATATATATATATATATATATATCACTATCAAGTTATCCATATAGATAAGCATTAACAACATCCATGAGATGCATGTCTAAATTTTTAGAAATTGCCAAAATGATTAAGTATCTAAACGTAATTGCATCCATAAAAGATAAGTTTCCTCATAATCTATTCCTGGTCTTTAAGAAAAACCTTGAGCTACAAGTCAAGCTTTATACCTTGTAACTTCATTTTTCTCATTTTGTTTTCACCCAAAAATCCATCTATACCCCACATGTTTCATATCTTTAAGTGTGAGCACGATAGATCCGAAAACTTTTCTTTTATTGAGCGATTCAAATTTAGCTCGTATTACTCCTTTCCAATGATCTCAATTATATCTATTTTGACATTCCATGACAGACTTTGGTTCTGGATCATCATCATCATTGATGATGTCATATGCAACATTATATGGAAATATCTCATCAAGATTTTTCATTTCATTTCGGTTCCATAATATTTTTGAATGTGCATAATTGATTGCAAATTCCGTATTGACATCATCAATCTCCTCTGTAGAAGGAGTATTAATTTGTGATTCTTCTTGAACACTTTCTTTTACCTCATTATCATCTGATTATCTTTTTCAAGGATTTTTATCTTTGGAACCAATTGGTCTCCCACATTTCAGTCATGGCAAAGACTCATGAGTGACTTTATTATCAGCTTTTGGAATTTCAATTCGAGCTGGAGCATTAACTGCTGGTATATATGATTTAGTCACTCTTTTTTTTTATTTGTAAATGCATCAGGCAATTTATTCGCAAGTTCTTGTATATGCATCAGGCATGATCCTTTATTGTCAGTCTCGATTTAGTCACTCATGAGTGACTTTGCGTTCACTATGGGTTGACATAGTATGACCTATATGTGTATACTTAAGATGACTTACGTGATTAGGTTGTGTTGTTCGATCGAGAGTGTTCGACTATAGTACATTTTGCTAAGATATTTCAAGTGCTTTTGCAAAGGTGAGTCTACATTCCCTTTTTCATTAACATTTTTGGGATGAGATACATGTGCTTTTGAAACTATTTCTTAAACTGTTTTAACAACTGTTTTACATATTATGAGACGACCCGTCCTAATCCATAAGGACGAATACAATAACATATGATTACATTGCGAGGTATTTGACCTCTATATGATACATTTTACAAACATTGCATTCATTTTAAAAGACAAACTTTCATTATATCGAAAGTTGATAGGCATGCATACCATTTCATAATATTCAACTATAAATGACCTAATCTGTCATTTACTTAATCATAATCTTTAATGAACTTAACGACTTGAATGCAACGTCTTTGAAATATGCCATGAATGACTCTAAGTAATATCTTTAAAATGAGCAAATGCACAGCGAAAGATTTCTTTCAATCCTGAAAATAAACATGCTTTAAAGTGTCAACCAAAAGGTTGGTGAGAGTATTAGTTTATCATCAATATTCATTTCCATCATTTTTAATAGACCACAAGATTTCATATTTTCATTTCTCATAAGCATCATGCATGCACATAGCCATCTACATAAAAAACATTCATATGGATTGAACACCTGGTAACCGACATTAATCGTAATGCATAGAATATCCCCACAGACATTGTCGTCTGTATAATAATAATCTCAAAGTACTAAAGCCGTCCATAGACATGAATGGGGGTTGTTAGGCCCAATAGATCTATCTTTAGGATTCGCGCCAATTAGGGGTCATTTCCCTAATTCTTAGGTTACCAGACTTGAAGGGTGATATTCGATTTCGATAATCCAACCATAGAATGTAATTTTCGAGTACTTGTGTCTATTCCGTCAAACATTTATAAAACAGCGCATGTATTCTCAGTCCCAAAAATATATATTGCAAAAGCATTTAAAAAGGGAGCAAATGAAACTCACAATACTGTATTTCGTAGTAAAAATACTTATGACGTCATTGAGCAAGTGCAAGGTTGGCTTCGGATTCACGAACCTATATTAATTATATATATTTTTATGTTGGTCAATATCTGTCTAACAATTTAGCTCAAACCGTAGTGTATCACAATCCTAATGCTCGAGACTAAAATGCAAAAGTCAACACAAGTTAACTTGACCCAAAATGACTTCCAAAATCTATACATGATTATTACAGTATATAACTTAAATATAGTCGTTTTATATATTTAAAATTATTTAACAGATTTTATTAGAGTAAATAATACAAGTCATTTATTAATAAATAAAAATTTATATTAAAATCTATATATGATAGAAATATACTTTTATGTATCTTAAGTAGTAAAATTTATAAAGTTCACTTAATATCATATAATATAGTGGTATGTATTATTAATGTAATTATATTACGTGTGGTAAAAATATCTTTGTATCACATATTTATTTGATAAAATAATATTGATAATAATAATAATAATGAACAAAAGTTGCATTATTTTGTAATAATAATAATAATATTAATTATTTTAATAATAGTAATGATAATAACAATAATAATAATAATAACATTATTTATGTTTATTAATGATAATAATAATTTTTAATAATAAATAATATTATTATAAGCATATTAATGATAATAATAATGATAATAATATTATTGTTATTAATAATACTTATATTATTCATAAAATGATAATTTTAATTAATATATTTTCTAACAATGATAATCTTAATAATAACAACACTTTTTAATATTATCGATAATAATAATAATTATTTTTTTATTAATAATACTAAAATGATAATAATAATGAAATTTTATAATAACAATTGATATTTCTATTAAAAATGAAAATTTTAGTAAAAGAGATAGTTTTAATATAAGTGATACTTTTAATCATAATGTTAATGATAAAAATAATGAAAACGATATTTTTCTCTTAAATCAATATCTTACAATATTTTAAATTTCATCATGATACTCATACTTATTATTTCTTAATCGATTTGTTTAATAGCTTTTAGTCATCTTTTATATTGCATTCATAATAATAATAACAATCATAAAAATTACATGATACTATGATTATTTTTTTTAATGATAATGATATTATTAATAATAAATATTATAATAATATTAATGATACTACTAATAGTTATTATAATGATAATAATAATAAAAATAATAATAATGATAATATTAAGAAGAATAATAATAATAATTATTAAGTAGTATTAATAACGATGATAATAACGATGATAGTACTAATAATAATCATTTTCAATAATAATACGAAAATTAGTGATAATTCAGTTGATGATATCTTTTAATCCGTTCATCAAAACCATACGCTTTCTAAATGAAAGGTTATTAATTTTTCGCCATCTTTCCAACGACATGCATATCATATACCTTATCCCAGTAGCATATGTATTAAATTCATGTTTCATCATAAACTATCTAACAACAATATTAAGCGTACAAGCATGCATAATCCTATATACTCGAGCACTAGTCAGGGATACACTGTTATTATATAAAAGATAAGATATGAATGCTCACGTATCAATATTGTGATTCAATATTGCAGAAAAAGTACGTAGACTCAACGGAGATGATAAACACTAGTTTGACCTCACGAGCACACCTCCGAACCATACCCATAATTTCCTTAGCTATGCCCCGCTCGTAAAACCCATTTTGAAATAACTCGCTCATGACCTTGTCGTAGTATTTTATGTATATTAATACTAATAATTATAATACTAATAATAATAATAATAATAATAATAATAATAATAATAATAATAATAATAATAATAATAATAATAATAATAATAAGATTATAATAATAATAATAATAATAATAATAATAATAATAATAATAATAATAATAATCTTAATAATGATAATAATATATATATATATATATATATATATATATATATATATATGTGTGTGTGTGTGTGTGTGTGTGTGTGTGTGTGTGTGTGTGTGTGTGTGTGTAGTGAGATCGAGAGATAGATAAAAAATGAATCAGAAATCGAAATTCGTTCGACCTTTAAAGGATGTAACCTCACCTAACCCTTCATGCGATCTCATGAGAAAGTGAGGGAGGACTCATGCGATCGTATGAGTTCCCTTTCCAGCGCATTATTCTTCAATCATACTACTGTCACAATTTTATGTATATATATATATATATATATATATATATATATATATATATATATATATATTATTTAATATATAATATATTTAATCTTCAGAATTAATTAAATATTATATTATATTTTTGTGCATAGTTGATTTGTAATTTTTACTCCGATGTTTTGTACGTTCACCCTCGACTTAAGTACCAGTTCTTGTTTTTCGAACGCATTTCCGTATGCTTAGAAAACTGGTACTTTACGTGTGACGCCCCGTACTAAATAAACATGTACGGAGCATCAACAACAGGATCATTACAAGGTCAAACACTATATGCGTTTTCAAAACAAGTTTGCATTCATGATAAAAGGTGACCTCATAACTAACGTCGAATGTTTTACATCAAAAGTATGATTCTATGAATAGAAGCAAAGATAATAGTGCGTGACCCTTAGGTTGTTACAAATCATTGTTTCAAAAGCATTAAAGTTTGAATGCAAGATAAAGTGTTTCATGCGGTGACATCTCTAGTAAAGCACAGCGGAAGTCTACGAGGCATGACTAGTACAACAGCGGAAGCAACCTTAAGCACCTGAGAAAAACATGCTTAAAAACATCAACACAAAGGTTGGTGAGCTATAGTTTAAGTATAACAGTAATGTAAGGTAGGCCACGAGATTTCAGTGCTACAAAGAGCGTTTCAAAATAGTATGATAAAGTATATGTTTAACCGTGGGCACTTGGTAACTAACTTAACGTTTATAACCCCCTGAAAGTACACTTGGCGAGTGCGTATGTTTACGAAGTATTAAACACCCGTTAAATGCTAGCACTACTAGCCCAACTGGGGATGTCAAACCCTATGGATCCATATCTAAGATTCGCGTTCACCGATTCAAAAACCGATGACTAAACGTTACCGAGCTAAGGGGAAAGTTTATGCCGTTGTATAACCCACACATATATAAAGTTTAAGTACTCGTGCCTAGTATGTAAAAACGTAAAATGCGCATGTATTCTCAGTTCCCAAAATAGTTAAAGTAAAAAGGATGCTATAACTCACATTGGTAAAGTAGTAGTAAAGTTGACTCGAGAAAGTAAGCAAGTATGTAGGTCCGGAAAGTCCTCAACCTAAGTCAAAAGTTACTAAGTCAGTAAATCATTCCCGATAGGTTTAAAAGTATGTAAATTAGGTCTTAAGTATCATCATCATTCATCATTAAGTCGAAAGGGTAAAGTAAGTTTTCAATCAAGTAAAGAGTTTAAAACAAAGGCTGATTTCGATCAGTCACCACGGCTTCTATACCTACTGAAATAAGGTGAGACCAGTGGTCATGGCTCCGTGTATGAGTCCTTTAGTTGTGGTAAAAATTCCAGAAGCAAACTCATCTTTTTTTGACCGTGGCGATGGTTTAAGTACGAGTAGGTCAGAATTTTTCAGCACAACGTTAAAAGGACATAGTGACGTTCGGAGGGCCATAGATCCTAAAATGTAACTCGGATTAAGACGAGTCTTGACCGAAAAATTATCTACTCGAACAGAGATAACTGAAAAACAACTTTACAGTAGCCCAGGTATTCTGATCAATTCCAGAAAATAGTAAACAGTGTGTTCCGGTGGGTTCTTGGTGCTTGATGTTCATCACGGTTCTCATCCTTGATGCATATAGCTTCAAGTGTACAACTCGTTGATGTGTTTACGTCATCTTTACCAAGTTTTGACCATCATAACACAAGTGTAAGTCTAACATAAGTAGCACAACTCAATTAAGTGTTGCAAGTAGTTTGATGAACCAAAGTTACATCAAGGTCTTAGATTTATCACATACATGAGTTATAAAAGTAATATTGAACTACAAACTTGAAAGTAAACTAACTAATCAAGATCATAAGTTGTAGAACATAGTTCTTAGTAAGATCTTGAATATCCAAGACCCAAAAGTCTAGATCTAAAGTTATTAAGTTAAACCTTAAGTAATAACACTTGAATCTTTACTTAAATGAAACCATAAGTTATGAAACTTAGATTTTCATCTTGTAAAGTGTATGTAAGCTTATGAGCTCTTGATTATGACAAAATTAGAAGACCATAAGCAATAGAAACTTAGATCTTTCATAAATATATGAAGTTATAACTAGAAAGTTATACTTCCATGTTCTTGAACTTATAAAGTTAACTTTAGTTTCAAGAAGTATGAGATCAAGATTAACTTGTAATACTTGACCATTAAACCAAATTCACGAATTTAAAGATGCATAATATAAAGAAATAAACTAAATAAACAAGTAACAAGTTCATGGTTGTTCATACTTTTAAAGATTCAAACCAAGCCTTTCATCTTTAAGCAAGTAAACTTTAAGTTTACAACATGAACTTCAAGTATGATTTTACAACATGAACTTTATTTCTTTAAAAACCTTAAGTGTTGAACCATGAACTAGTAGGTTCTTGTGTGTTCTTGTAAATACAAGATAATATGAAGAATTAAACTAGAAAGTTTGATTCTTGTACTAGTAAGTAAACAACAATCAAAGACAAGTAATTAAACAAGAACATGATGATGATGTATATGTATCTAGGCTACGGTTTTTATGAGGGAAATAGGAAGAAAAAGAAGCCTTGTTACTTACAAGAATGGAGAGAAAAGATGAGAGAAAGTGTTAAGAGAAAAGTGTAGTAAGTTGTGTGTGTTTGAAATGAGGTTTACACAAGTAGAGAAGTAATACAAAAAAAAAAAAAAAAAACTTTGGACACTCCAACAAGCCATATGGCCCACAGTTTCAATTAAATGAAAGGGAAGGGAAATGTCCACAAGTCTCTTGCATGTATTTGGCTCAAAGTAGTAATAAAGTGAGTTGTTATGGGAAAGTATTGTAATGGAACAAGTAACTAGTCTTCTCATGACACTAACTAACTAGTTAAGTCTTAATGGACTACTTACAACAAAAGAGCTCCTAAATTAATCCATTAAGATAAGTAGGGTGGGCTTCTAAGTCCATTAACATTAATAAGAGCCCAAGTTCAAGTAATTAACAATTTAATCCAATAAAGCCCAAGTAATTAACTAGTAACCTTAGTTAATTAAAATGGTTAATAAAAATTAATCATGAATATAAATAATACTCAAAAATATTATTCGTGAAAAGTTCGTGTGTCACAAAGACGTGTCGGGCAAATAAAAGTCAATAGCGGTAACAAGTAAATGTATATAAATAATACATTCATTAAAACACAAGTATCAATAATAAATATTAATAAGTAAATGTTGGAAAATCCTGGGTCGTTACATTACCCACCTGTTAAAGAAAATTTCGTCCCGAAATTTTAAGCTGAGGTAGATAGAGGAGTTGGAAAAAGGTGAGGATACTTCTGCATCATTTGATCCTCTCACTCCCACGTAAACTCAGGTCCTCGTTTGGCATTCCATCATACTCGGATGATCGGAATCTTGTTGTGTTTCAAATTTTTGACCTCACGGTCCATAATTTCAACAGGCTCTTCCACGAAGTGGAGTTTGTCATCAATCGTAAGTTCCTCTAAAGGTATGACATGTTCTGGTTCAGCAAGACACTTCTTCAAATTCAATACATGAAAAGTAGGATGAACTGAGCTCAATTGTGTTGGTAGATCCAAATGGTAAGCAATGGGTCCAACACGTTCCAAGATTTCAAAAGGACCAATATATCGTGGGTTTAACTTTCCACGTTTTCCAAAATGGATCACACATTTCCAAGGTGCAACTTTCAACATTACACGGTCACCTACGTTGAATTCAAAGTCTTTACGTTTACGGTCAGCATAACTCTTTTGACGATCACGGGCCGTCTTAAGTCTAGCTTGAATCTAGGCAATCTTCTCTGTTGTTTCATGGACTACCTCGGGTCCGGTGATTTGCTTTTCGCCTACTTCGGCCCAACAAATAGGAGATCAGCACTTGCGGCCATACAACGCTTCAAAAGGTGCGGTATTAATACTCGAATGATAACTGTTATTGTACGAGAATTCGGCTAGCGGTAAATGCCTTTCCCAGGCCTTTTCGAAATCAATAACACATGCACACAACATGTCTTCCAAAGTTTGAATCGTGCGTTCGCTTTGCCCGTCGGTCTGTGGGTGATACGCAGTACTCATGTCGAGGCGGGTTCCCATGGCTTCTTGTAAAGAACGCCAAAATCTAGAAGCAAAACGGGGATCGCGATCTAAGATGATCGATAAAGGTACACCATGACGAGATACAACCTCTTTGATGTATAGTTGAGCGAGTCTCTCCATCGTATCCGTTTCCTTCATCGCTAGAAAGTGTGCAGATTTAGTAAGACGGTCAATGATAACCCAAATGGTATCGTATCCGCCCACCGTCTTTGGTAACTTAGTGATGAAATCTATTGTGATCCTTTCCCACTTCCATTGCAGGATTTCCGGTTGTTGAAATAACCCAGAAGGTCTTTGATGTTCGGCCTTAACTTTCGAACAAGTCAAACACTTACCAACATAAGTTGCAACGTCCTTCTTAAGATTCGGCCACCAATACTGTTCCTTAAGATCGTGGTACATTTTGCCCTCTCCGGGGTGAATCGAATATCTCGACTTGTGGGCTTCATCAAGTATAAGGTTCCGTAGATCTCCATAACGAAGTACCCAAATTCATCCAGCATAACATCGGAGTCCAGTCTCCTTAACCTCGAATCGAGAGACAAGTATGTTCAAATGTTCGTGAGATATATTCTCCTCTTTAAGAGCCTCATCTTGGGCTACTTGGATCTGGCCGTTGAGATTTGAATAGATGGTGATGTTCAAGGCTCAGACACGAAGAGGTGTCGTTCTCTCCTTTCGGCTTAAAGCGTCAGCTACAACATTTGCCTTACCAGGATGATAACGAAGTTCACAATCATAGTCGTTCAGCATCTCAATCTATCGATGTTGTCTCATATTCAGTTGCTTCTGATCAAAGATGTGTTGGAGGCTATTGTGGTCGGTGAAGATAGTGGTCTTAGTTCCATGTAGATAGTGTCTCCACAATTTAAGTGTAAAGACAACGGCTCCAAGTTCTAGATCGTGAGTAGTGTAGTTCCGTTCGTGAATCTTCAGTTGACGAGAGGCGTAAGCGATAACCTTTGTTCGTTGCATCAGTACACAACCAAAACCACTTTTTGATGCATCGCAATAAACGATGAAATCGTCACTGCCTTCAGGAAGTGATAAGATAGGTGCGGTGGTTAACTTCTTCTTCAAGGTTTGAAATGCAGATTCGTGTTCGGGTTCCCAAATGAACTTCTTCCCTTTGTGAGTCAGTGCGGTCAAAGGTTGCGCAATCAGAGAGAAACCTTCAATAAATCTTCGGTAGTAACCGGCGAGACCTAAAAATTGGCGAATGTGAGTCGGAGTAGTGGGGGTCTCCCACTTGCTGATAGCTTCAATCTTGGCGGGATCAAACTTGATACCCTGGTCACTCACAACATGACCCAGAAATTGGACTTCCTTCAACCAAAATTCACACTTGGAGAATTTTACATAAAGTTACTCTTGTCTCAAGAGTTCCAACACTAGACGAAGATGTTGTTCATGTTCTTCTTCACTTTTTGAGTAGATGAGGATATCATCTATGAAGACGATAACGAACTTATCCAGGTATGGCCTGCAGACACGATTCATGAGATCCACAAACACGGCAGGTGCATTGGTTAAACCGAATGGCATCACGAGAAACTCATAATGACCGTAATGAGTTCTGAATGCAGTTTTCATCACATCACTCTCCTTCACCCTCAACTGGTGATAACCGGATCGCAAATCGATCTTAGAGTAAATGCTCGATCCTTGTAGTTGATCAAAAAGATCGTTAATTCGGGGAAGAGGATACCGATTCTTGATCGTCAATTTGTTGAGTTCACGATAGTCGATACACATGCGGAAGGATTCAACCTTCTTCTTCACAAACAAAACAGGTGCACCCCAATGCGAGAAACTTGGTTGGATGAACCCACAGTCTAGCAGTTCTTGTAATTGGCTCTGCAACTCTTGCATTTTGGAAGGTGCGAGTCGATAAGGTGCGCGAGCTACCGGTGCAGCTCCTAGCACTAAATCGATTTGAAACTCTACAGCTCTCAGTGGCGGTAATCCAGGCAATTCCTCTGGAAAGACATCAAAAAATTCGTTCACAATTCGAACATCGTTCACACTCTTCAGCTCGGTTTCTAATGTTTTCACATGTGCTAGCACAGCAAGAAGTCCTTTCTTCATGATATTTTGCGCTTTCACGCAACTAATGAGGTTCAGCTTCGTGGTACATCTTTCTCCGTAAATGATCAGTGGCTTGCCGTCTCCGTGTGGTATACGAAGAGCTTTATCTCCACATATAATGTCAGTCCTTATCATGGTCAACCAGTCCATACCGACAATAACATCAAAGCTTCCCAACTTAATGGGTATCAAGTCAATCTCGAAATCCACACTAGCTATGTTGATAATAGCTCCTCGACTAATATGGTCAACTTTCTCAAGTTTTCCATTGGCTACCTCTATAAGCATACTCTCCTTTAAAGGAACTGACGACCAATTTATCTTATCGCAAAAGTGTGTACATACATAACTTCTGTCGACACCAGTATCAAATAGGACAGAAGCTAATAGATTGTTGATAGTGAATATACCTATCACCGAGTCGGGGTTCTCACGAGCATCCCTTGCATTTACATTGAAAGCTCTGCCACGCGGTGGTCCGTCATCCTTTCGCTTGTTGGGACACTCATTTCTGTTGTGTCCCATTTGTCCGCATTCGTAACACTTTCTCAGTCCAGTGGGGTTCGGCTTACCAGTCATGGTGGTGATCTTGCAGTCCCTGCCAATATGCCCGGTCTTTTTGCATTTTTCACAAACAACATTACAGTACCCGGTATGGTGCTTGTAGCACCTCTTGCACTATGGTAGAGTACCTTTGTAGTTGGGGTTCGAGTTGGTGTTCGGATTGGGATTCCCACCGTTGTTGTTTCCTTTGAAACCCTCATGTCGCTTTGCCGGGTTTTGATCATAGGCCCTACCCTTGTTGTTATCCCACTTACACTTATCACTACTACCCGCTTCGAACTTTGCTCTTTCCGGTTCATCGATAATGATTTTGTTCATTAAGGTATGCGTAATGCGCATTGCTTCCGGGACATTAGGTGGCTTAGACGAGGTGACATTTCCCTTAATGGACTTAGGAAGTCCCCACAAATACCTTTCCATACGCTTGAATTCCGGGGTGACCATGGTAGGACACATCAGGGCTAGTTCCAAATACCTACGGTTGTAACCATCGAGGTAGTTTCCTACAACCTTCAACTGCATAAACTCAATCTCCATTTTCTGGATCTCGGTCCTAGGGTAATACTCTTTAATCAGGTCCCCTTTGAATTCCTCAGATGGGGTAGCAAATGGCTCATCAATACCCTTTGCTTGTACCAATGTGTTCCACCAAGTTAGTGCGCCGTCAGACAGCGTAGATGAAGCAAACTTGGTTTTGTTCACCTCTGAGCAGTTACTAACTCGAAACACAGATTCTAATTTCTCAAACCACCTACTGAGACCAACTGGCCCTTCCGTTCCACTAAAGTTGTGGGGCTTGCAGCTTTGAAACTCTTTGTATGTACACCCATTACGAATGGGCTGGATAACCGGTGGCGGTGGAGCTTGGGGGTTCATTTCTACTAAAGCTACGGCCACTCGTTCATTGATCATTTCCTCAATTTGGGCTGTGGTCGATGTTGATCTTCCGTTGGCCATGATGTTCTAAACAAAAATTTTGACTCAAGTCAAAATTCGGTATTCAAATAGTAATAATACACTATATGGTAACCAACATGGAATCAACACATCACATGTTTATTAAGTAATGCAACCAGGTACAAATACCACAGAATCATCATACAGTAACGTAAATAGAACACTGTGCAAGAATTAAATAACGCAAGGTTTCATTCATTAATAATAATAAGTTGCATACATTTGCATAGATTTGTACAATACATAAGTAATACATAAAACTACAACTAGATTACATAATGAAATCTACTACAAAGGTCCTATGGTGAAGGTGGGTGTAGGATGTCCAATACGTGGGACATCTGGTCCTCGAGCTCAGTTACCCGAGCACGAAGGATCTCCACCTCCCTCATCAGTTCCTCGACAGAGAGATATGGTGGGGCAGGTGGTGCAGTCAGTACGGGTGGTGCTGGTGGAACTGGTGGTGCAGACAGTCCGGCTCTAAAAGTAGAGGCTGCGAAGCGGTAAGGCTTACGGATGAAGGGATCAGCAGGATACGGCACAAGCCGCTTACGGGCGGTAACCCTATGACTCCGACCATATGCGTCAGTGAATGCTCGACCTCCATTAATCCCTGGAATGACGGTACCATCGAAACGGTACTGCTTCTTCGGCGGGGTGGAGGGTGGCTGTACAGGTGCATCATCAAGGTCCTCATCAGAATTATCGTCACTGGAGTAGTCTGAGGAGGTGTCATCAGATAAGGAGTCAGCGGAGGATGGGTCATCCGAATCATGTGGAGGTGGCTGCACGGGTGGCTGTACTGGCTCTCCTCGGGCGGCCATCATCTGTCAGTATAGGTCCGATCGGCACGAGACGTCCATCAGGAGCACATCAGCACCAATGGTTATGCTCATTACGGACTGGACCTTCCCCAAGATCCGTGGGAATCACAGCACCACCGGGATGGTGCTGTGGCTCCGAGGATCCGGGGGCAAGTGGAGCTGGAATCTCCTGGAGGTCCTCGGCTCCATTAGAGGTAACCACTGGGGTAGGTGCATGACTACTGGAACCAGAGGATGAAGCACCAGGGTCACTGGTGGGTGTCGACGACAGAATCTGGGAATCGGCAACAACGGTCGGTGAAGTGGCGGACGAGTCTGAGTCACTGTCCAAAATGATGACGGGTAGAATATCCGACATCTGAACAAGGAAAAATAACTTTTTCCACGTCAGTAAGTCATAAAGCAAACACGTATTAGGCAAAGTAAATACAACGGTCTAATATGTATAGCAGTAAATAGCATGGCAATAATAACGAATCGTACATAAGTAGCATGCAATCGAAAGCAAATAATAGCATGCAGTAGTGAAAACAAGTAGCATACGGCATATAGTAGTAAAAGTAAGCAGCAACAGGATCATTACAAGGTCAAACACTATATGCGTTTTCAAAACAAGTTTGCATTCATGATAAAAGGTGACGTCATAACTAACGTCGAATGTTTTACATCAAAAGTATGCTTCTATGAATAAAAGCAAAGATAATAGTGTGTGACCCTTAGGTCATTACAAATCATTGTTTCAAAAGCATTAAAGTTTGAATGCAAGATACAGATAAAGTGTTTCATGCAGTGACATCTCTAGTAAAGCACAACGGAAGTCTACGAGGCATGACTAGTACAACAGCGGAAGCAACCTTAAGCACCTGAGAAAAACAAGCTTAAAAACGTCAACACAAAGGTTGGTGAGCTATAGTTTAAGTATAACAGTAATGTAAGGTAGGCCACAAGATTTCAGTGCTACAAAGAGCGTTTCAAAAGAGTATGATAAAGTATATGTTTAACCGTGGGCACTTGGTAACTAACTTAACGTTTATAACCCCCTAAAAGTACACTTGGCGAGTGCGTATGTTTACGAAGTATTAAACACCCGTTAAATGCTAGCGCTACTAGCCCGAGTGGGGATGTCAAACTCTATGGATCCATATCTAAGATTCGCGTTCACTGGTTCAAAAACCGATGACTAAGCGTTACCGAGCTAAAGGGAAAGTTTATGCCGTTGTATAACCCACACATATATAAAGTTTAAGTACTCGTGCCTAGTATGTAAAAACGTAAAATGCGCATGTATTCTCAGTTCCCAAAATAGTTAAAGTAAAAAGGCATGCTATAACTCACAGTGGTAAAGTAGTAGTAAAGTTGACTCGGGAAAGTAAGCAAGTATGTAGGTCCGGAAAGTCCTCAACCTAAGTCAAAAGTTAGTAAGTCAGTAAATCGTTCCTGATAGGTTTAAAATTATGTAAATTAGGTCTTAAGTATCATCATCATTCATCATTAAGTCAAAAGGGTAAAGTAAGTTTTCAATCAAGTAAAGAGTTTAAAATAATGGCTGATTTCGATCAGTCACCACGGCCTCTATACCTACTGAAATAAGGTGAGACCAGTGGCCATGGCTCCGTATATGAGTCCTTTAGTTGTGGTAAAAATACCAGAAGCTAAATCGTCTTTGTTTGACCGTTGCGACGGTTTAAGTGCGAGTAGGTCAGAATTTTTAGCACAACGTTAAAAGGACATAGTGACGTTCGGAGGGCCATAGATCCTAAAATGTAACTCGGATTAAGACGAGTCTTGAACGAAAAATTATCTACTCGAACAGAGATAACTGAAAATCAACTTTATAGTAACCCAGGTATTCTGATCAATTCCAGAAAATAGTAAACATTGTGTTCCGGTGGGTTCTTGTTGCTTGATGTTCATCACGGTTCTCATCCTTGATGCATATAGCTTCAAGTGTACAACTCGTTGATGTGTTTACGTCATCTTTACCAAGTTTTGACCATCATAACACAAGTGTAAGTCTAACATAAGTAGCACAACTCAATTAAGTGTTGCAAGTAGTTTGATGAACCAAAGTTACATCAAGGTCTTAGATTTATCACATACATGAGTTATAAAAGTAATATTGAACTACAAACTTGAAAGTAAACTAACTAATCAAGATCTTAAGTTGTAGAACATAGTTCTTAGTAAGATCTTGAATATCCAAGACCCAAAAGTCTAGATCTAAAGTTATTAAGTTAAACCTTAAGTAATAACACTTGAATCTTTACTTAAATGAAACCATAAGTTATGAAACTTAGATTTTCATCTTGTAAAGTGTATGTAAGCTTATGAGCTCTTGATTATGACAAAATTAGAAGACCATAAGCTATAGAAACTTAGATATTTCATAAATATATGAAGTTATAACTAGAAAGTTATACTTCCATGTTCTTGAACTTATAAAGTTAACTTTAGTTTCAAGAAGTATGAGATCAAGATTAACTTGTAATACTTGACCATTAAACCAAATTCACGAATTCAAAGATGCATAATATAAAGAAATAAACTAAATAAACAAGTAAAAAGTTCATGGTTGTTCATATTTTTAAAGATCCAAGCCAAGGCTTTGATCTTTAAGAAAGTAAACTTTAAGTTTACAACATGAACTTCAAGTATGATTTTACAACATGAACTTTCTTTCTTTAAAAACCTTAAGTGTTGAACCATGAACTAGTAAGTTTAGGTTCTTGTGTGTTCTTGTAAATACAAGATAATTTGAAGAATTAAACTAGAAAGTTTGATTCTTGTACTAGTAAGTAAACAACAATCGAAGACAAGTAATTAAACAAGCACATGATGATGATGTATATGTATCTAGGCTACAGTTTTTATGAGGGAAAGAGGAAGAAAAAGAAGCCTTGTTACTTACAAGAATGGAGAGAAAAGATGAGAGAAAGTGTTGAGAGAAAAGTGTAGTAAGTTGTGTGTGTTTGAAATGAGGTTTACACAAGTAGATAAGTAATACAAAACAAAAAAACTTTGGACACTCCTACAAGCCATATGGCTGACGGTTTCAATCAAAAGAAAGGGAAGGGAAATGACCACAAGTCTCTTGCATGTATTTGGCTCAAAGTAGTAATAAAGTGAGTTGTTATGGGAAAGTGTTGTAATGGAACAAGTAACTAGTCTTCTCATGACACTAACTAACTAGTTAAGTCTTAATGGACTACTTACAACAAAAGGGCTCCTAAATTAGTCCATTAAGATAAGTAGGGTGGGCTTCTAAGTCCATTAACATTAATAAGAGCCCAAGTTCAAGTAATTAACAATTTAATCTAATAAAGCCCAAGTAATTAACTACTAACCTTAGTTAACTAAAATGATTAATAAAAATTAATCATGAATGTAAATAATATTCAAAAATATTATTAGTGAAAAGTTCGTGTGTCACAAAGACGTGTCGGGCAAATAAAATTCAATCGCACTAATAAGTAAATGTATATAAACAATACATTCATTAAAACACAAGTATTAATAATAAATATTAATAAGTAAATGTTGTAAAATCCAGGGTCGTTACATTACGTTTTGTGTAATGTACCTTTATCAATAACAAGACTCAAATCAATGAAAAATTATCCTACTCAAAGTGTAACTTATTCATTTGAGTGTTTTGGTCATTTTCTTCTATAAATCGACGTC
This sequence comes from Rutidosis leptorrhynchoides, assembly GCF_046630445.1. Lineage (NCBI taxonomy): Eukaryota > Viridiplantae > Streptophyta > Magnoliopsida > Asterales > Asteraceae > Rutidosis > Rutidosis leptorrhynchoides. The sequence continues at coordinate 305,042,022 of NC_092334.1, forward strand.
TCGTTATTTATCAATATATATTATAATAATACTATTTTAAATCCAAAATGTTTTACGACCAAGTTAATATTATATTTTATCACTTTGTAAAATAATGATATTATCATTTAAAAATATAAACTTATATATTTTAGAAATATTTATTTGCTAATATAATTTTTAGCTTTTTAAAACTAATTATATTTCAAAGTTTAATATATTTAAAATCGTTTAAATGTTAGATATTATTATATCACCTTACGTTTTACGCTCTAGTACATAATTTGATATGATTCATTTATGTGCCAACGTTTAATTTAACTTCTCAAACGTTCTAATTAACATATATATAAATCAATCGAATCAATAAACAAGTGTTACTATTGATTATTTAACTTATCGATATTCATTTTCTAAGTTATCTATATTCCCCAATTTTACTTTTACATTAAATAATATAAAAGTTAAGTAGTTTATCTTATCAAAAGTCACGAGGTAATTATTGTAAAGCATGTATTGGAAATCAACAGGAATTTCCACCAATCTGTCTAGCTCTCGCTACTTGACACATTGTCCTTACTCGAAGATCACTTTACCATTTATTCCGAATACCGTTAAAAAGGAAAGGTTTCCTAAATCAAAGTGGACCTCTCAATAGAGACTCGTAATCATATCACAATGTATCTGATAATTCAATCATTTGATATTATCTTTTAATTTCGTCAATAGATATATTAAACATATATTGAAACACATACGTTCATGTAAACTATTATACATCCAATACTTTGTTAACATTTTCAAGTTATAATATATACATATATAATCATATCCATTTATATAATGGTTCGTGAATCGTCGGAATTTGGTCGAGGTTAAATGAATGTATGAATATAGTTTAAAATTTTTGAGATTTTAACATTACAGACTTTGCTTATCGTGTCGGAAACATATAAAGATCAAGTTTAAAATTGGTCAGAAATTTCTGGGTTGTCACAGTACCTACCGTTAAAGAAATTTCGTCCCGAAATTTGATTAGGATGGTCATGGCTGACAATAATTATGTTTTCATGACTCATACGAATTGAAAATTAGAGTTTTATCATCATTGAGTAATATGGATAAAACAGTTCGTTTATATGAAGAGTACGAGTGAAGCTATCGCAAAAGAGTGACATAAGATATAAAGTTTCGTCATATCTTTTGACGTAGGTAGGGTTGATTTCCGGAGTTCAAGGGATTTAAAGAAAATCTTTGTAATAAGATTTTCTTCTTCGGTAATTAAGGAAGTTAAAATCTCTTTGATTTAAATGCGGTAATCTGTCTCGATTTATATGTCTGATATTCCTCTATAAATCCACTCCCTTTTTTCCTTAATTCCACAGCTCACACCTTCTATTCTTTCTTCCTCAGTTCAGATTTCCAAAAGATTGTGGAAATGCTTCATCCAGTTCTGATTCTTAATATACTCCTAACTTTCATATCTGTCATTCTTCTTTTTCATCTACCACCAGAGGATTTTATTTACTTTTACTATAACCTTGGGGTTATAGTGTTTTTAATTCTCCCATGTATTTACGTTGCAATATGTATTGATATACACGGTTTGTAATTTATGTGTTGTTATCGGCTTTATATTTTCCTTTTAAGAGTTCCATGCTTTTGTCTCCTCTTCCCGACTTCGAGTCAAGCGAATAATGGTTCAGAATTCATAGATATGAAATTTGAAATGAACATAGCTAATGTTCTAAGAAAGAAATTGTGATAGCTCGATCTGACTTGTCAAATTACCAGAAGTCGCTAGAAAAAGATAGAACTATCAAGAAATTATATTCTTGATATGCTTGGAGATTAAGTAGAATGTAAGAGTCGTGTAACATGTAACATGATGACGTTATGGTCTGTGAATCATCACGTTTCATTAGCAACTCAGCATGACTTACTGTAATATAATCACGTTGATCAAGTGTCATTATATTATACTAACTCATGCTTCAGTTCCCAACACTACTTCAAAAACATTCATACTTTAAACTTGAAAGTTTTAGAATTTAGAAACTATACAGTTTCCTTTATGATGTAATACAGATAGCGTGAAGAGATAAATGATTTCAGATAAGAATAGTTATGAAAATATCTTCAGAAATATCGAAGATATTTATAATGAAAGATATGATGATATCTTAGAATTTCTAATATCGAAGAATGATGAAGAAGATTTGTCCGTAAAGGTTTAAAGTCAGGAGCAAGGTATTCATTAATGACTTCAGCAGATACTGAATCATTTGGATTCTTTAAAGTCAGATTTAGTCTTTATGATTTGTCCACAGCCTTCTTCATAGTTTGCTCAATCCGTTTTCCAGTTCCAAACCTTCTCTTTTTCTGAGCTTTGCCAACACACTATTCTTTATCATCAAACTTTTAGCTGTTAAGGTCGTTTACAATTTTTGCTGCTTCATCAACATTTTTCATAATTCGGAGAACTAGTTTGCAGTTTAGGGTGTTTTTCAAAAACTTCACATTCGAAGTATGTAAGTCTAGGAGATGGACGTTATATGTATATATATAACTGTTGATGTAGACACGCTGCGAGATTTCAAAATACTGATTGCTGATTCTCAATAATTGGTATGACAATTATTGTTACAAGATGTAGATGAGTAATTGATAGGGTTTCAATGAATGTAATGATTTTTTGAAAAGTCGGATCAATGAAGTTGTTGGTAAGTTTACTGCTAATGTGATGGAACATTAACGGTTCCTCGGTAACAAAGATGAAAAGGGCAAATGTATATATCAAGGTTGTAATGAGGTTAATCCGAATGAAAAGTCAAAGTTGCTTTGCTGGAGGTGTGACAAAATTGACTAATTTGGAGAGTGATTGTAAAGTTATTTTTGGTAATAAATGCCAAAGGATTTGACACGGATATGTGTTAAGCTATGGCTTTGGTTTCAAGAGTTTTTCAGGTGCATAAATGTGGGTAACATATGGTTGGATCATCATCTCGATTGTTCATTATTTGAAGTGTCTTCAGAAATTTCGAAGGGTTTGAACGCAAATTATAATTATCAATACCCATATGCTGTTCTAGAATTTTGAATGATAAGAATATTTTCTGAATGTTATGAATAGAAGTGATGTTCTAACACAGTTTTGAAGTCAAAGTATAGTTTTGAAAGCTGTAGGGATCTAAGAGTAATGATATCGGTTATATCTCGAATTAAATTCTGAGATTTCAAAATCAGAATATGTATTCGAATTTGGATGAAAAATGGTTGTTCTGTTTTCTATGAAAGAATGTATAACATTGTGAAAGTAGTGAGTATAGTTGATAATTTGCTGAATTAGAATTGAAGAATGTACAGTGTAACATGTTAATTGTGAATTTATATATCTCTCAGATATTACCTACCCGTTAAAAAAAATTTCACAAGTAATGTTTTGTACTAGAGAATTTTTTTATTACAGTCTTCATGAAAATATATTTATATTTCCTTCAGGTGTAATACAGATTTAATGAGTTAATATTTAATTAAACTCATTTGATTTTCGGCTAGAACTAGAAATGAATAATCTCTAACATTAGAGATTACATAATCTTCACAGAGTATTTCACTATTGTGAACAATATTTCATTATTTATTCTTATTGATATTTCCTCAGTGAATCATGTTGATGATCATAGAACTCTTGCTAACTTCACAAGGTACGAATGATGTTCTTTAGAAAGTTTCGAGTATATCAAAAGTGTAAAATCAAACATGTAATTGAATAATACACTTAGTTTATTATGAAACGGAATTCATTGAGTTGAAACAGAGATCGTAGTTAACGATGGTTAAGTTGGTAAGGAAGGATGTACATCATAGCATATTAGTAATATGAATTAACCGAGTAGTACCTACCAGTTAAGATTCACACGTAATAGCTTTGTACAAAAAGATTTATTATGATCTCAAAATTTATATACATATATATGATATACATATAAATTCTTTAGAGGGAATGAGTTAATACTTCATAACTCATTGATATAATATACTCGTTGTTGATTAGTAATGATGTTCGTGGTGATTATGGATCTGGCGGAGCTGGTGATGTGGTAGGTGCTGCTGGTGCTGACGATGCTGACGGCACTGGCGGTGCTGGTAATGCTGACGGTACCGTTGATGCTGCTTGTATAGCAAATCTAGCTTGTAGGGTCATTTTAGGAATGCATGTCCAAAGAAGAAACCAACCCCAACGCACGCCGTTGAACTTTCAACATCGACACCTAGGATGCCCGAGACGATGATGGACTAGTCACTGGTATGTTTCTTCACAACAACCCGCATATTTCATACTTATTCGATTCGGTTACCGTTAGACATTTTATAACCAAGGCTTTGACTCGTACTCTTTGCACTCCACCTTCTTCCTTTAGATATTACTTAGGCTATTCAAGTGACCAACGGAAAATATTGTGTACCTATAAATTTTATCGGAGGATATACGTTAATCTTATTGGGTGGATAATTTGAATTGTGACTTGACACCTATAGAACTAAGGAGCTCAAAACCTATTCGTTAAGGAGAAATGTTTCCCTAAAATTATGTATAGATCATTGGAACTAAGTAACTTTCGGTTGAAAACCGATACCCTCTTCCTCGTATCCATGACCTCATGATTATTTACATGAATCTCGCGTATATTCCAAACCAACCTCTGTTCCGATTATCATCAATTGAGGGATCAGGGAGAAGATGTCTCATAACCCGCTTTTAAAACTCGCTACGATAGTTGTAAATTTCTTTTAGTATCGTTCGATTATCTAGGCCTCCGCCCGTATTCATAGGCCTCCTGAACCGCGTTTGTAAACTTATCTAGACAAAAATCGTTACCATACTTATAATTGATGTTCTAAACCTATTCAAGTAAAGAAGAAAACGAACAACGTCTCCGTCTTACGCTTGAACTCTTGAGAAAAGAGCAACTCTATACCGAATTCTCCAAGTGAGAATTTTGGATAAACGAAGTCAAATTTCTAGACCATGTTGTTAGTGGTCAAGGCATTACAACACATCTCGCAATTGGAACCACACGTAATCGGGAAACCCTCACGACTCTGACTTGTACTTGTAAAATCTTAGATCTCGCCGATTATTACCGCAGATTCATTTTTGACTTTTTCTCGTGTTACTCGTCCTTTAAACCCCTTAACTCCCCCAGGAAAGGACTAAGCCTCTCCGTGTCCGAACTTTTAACGCGATTATTCACACCAACCTTACTAGCTAAATTAATGTAACACAATGAAATTCAAATATGGAAATATTTCTACTTGAACGCCCGAAGGGCATACTCTCTCGACTCGAAATCAAGGAAACTGAAATTCGTTATCTTTGCACGAACGATTGGAATACTTAATTATGGATCCAATCAATCTTCTCATCACCACGTACCACGTTACATAACACTGTTATTTCACTATGACCGTCTGATATTACTGGGACCCAAGATAACACACAATCCAAGGATACTTCCTTTCTCTTTGACTTATCGTCCTCATGCTCCTGATACGGACAACTACTACTCGACCTCGAACTATACAACTACGTGTTCTATCTCGTTTTCCCACCATGTCTCAACATTTGACCACTAGATGCGCGATATGGCTACCTCAGGATGTGAGCTCATCCTATTCTAAGTTCTCATTCCACTCCTGTCCTTTCACTTGTACTTTTGTATAAGGAAACCTTTTATATACTTTTTCAATGGAGAGAGAGACTCATCATGTATTACTAGTATTCACCACGAGGGTGAATAGCCCTGGAAAACGTTCTCTGTAGTCGGTAAGGAACTTGTTCCAACGAACATTTTCAAACCCTAACTAGCTTGTTCAAACATATCTTAATTCTATTCCAACACGGTGTACCATTGTCGATTATCTCGGATCACAATACTCGTGTCACTTCTAGTGTTACAAGAAGCCTTAGAGACACGTTTAAACATGAGTACCACATATCATCCACAACCAACGGACCAAACAAACATATGTTTCACATCTTGGAAAGACATGTTACAAACTTGTATTGTTGCCTTTAGTTGTCTCCTCTCACACAGCAGTTACCATTCGTGTATTAACGTCGCACTTCCGAAACCCTATATGACCGCAAATGTCATACCCCTATTCGTTGGACCAAAGCATGTGGCAAGCAAATCACCGAATCCAAACTCATTCAAGAAATATCAGTTGAGATCGTACAAGTCCGAGAAGGACTCAAGACGACCCGTAGTCGCCAAAAGGGCTATACTGATATTCGACGTAAACCTCTCGAATCCCAAGTCAGTAACCGTGTAATATTGAGAACTCTCACCTTCGGAAGGTGTAATCCGTTTCGGGAATCAGGGAAAGTTAAAACCGCGATATATTAATCCTTTTGAAACCTTGGGGCGTATTGGAACCGCTCCTACCGTTTAGAACTTTCGACTCAATTAAGTTTCCGTTTACCCTACATTCCATGCAACAAACTTAGAGACGTGTCCTACGGAACAGGAACGTGCTACTCTCCTAGATAAACTTACTATTGATGGAAAACTCCCCTTCATGGGAAACTGGTTGAAATTGTGGATCGTAAAACCAAGTCTTAATACAAACTGAGATCTCGACTGTCAAAATTTGTGGGAATGCCCAAGGACGTATCTTCACTTATTCATAGCATTGACAACACTAGGTCTCGAGTAAGAAACAACGACTATTGCTTCCAACTAAATTTCGGGACGAAATTTCTTTTAAGGTGTGGGTAATGTAACATCCCGCATTTTTTCGTTAAATTATTTTAACGCCCGTCTTTTTTTTTAATAATATCCTCAGTATCTCGATTCGTATCCTCCATTAGCTTACATTCTTAAAATATTTTCATCATTTGGATTATAACATCTCTTGTTCTCTCGTGTAATTTAAAAATATTCGTTCGGTTAATTCCCGCACCCGATTACAAACTTGAGGGACTAAACTTGCCAAAGTGTCAAAGATTTGACTAGGTCAAAGGAGTCAAACACCACCTCCTCCATTCATTATTTTCATTTTCATTTTCATTTTCTTCTCATACTTTCACATTTTCTCTAAATTCTCCAAACAAATAATTCATCATCCATTCATGATCTAGCAAGTGATTCACAAAACAAATTACATATTTGGAATCCTCCCTTCATCCTCTTCGACTTGATACCAATTTCATCTCATTTGGGTAACTTTCTAAAATCACTAGATTTTGTGTTCTTGATGTTTTTGAATTATAAAAGTGTTAATTAGTGTCTATGGCTCGTGTATAACATGAATATATATTTTGTTTGTTCGATTTGTTGATTTGAGTAACTAGTTTGAACACTTGAAAATGGGTTTTCTTAATCTTTGATTTTGGAAGATTAAATGTTGTTAAATTGTTAAAGTTCATGTTTTAATTGTGTTACTAGTATCACTAGCTTCGTTATGATGCGTAGGTTGATTAAGAAAACTTCAAATACATGATTTGTGATTTTTGTAAATTTTGATTAGGGTTTGATGAACTTGAAATGAACTTTTGATACTTTGGATGCCATGAAATGTTGTTAGTAAGTGTTTAGTTGTATTGCATGAGTAATTACCTTCGAAACGGCATATCACATGTGTGGATTGGATTCCCGAATCATGTAATGCATTTCAAGAACTTGAAACTTTGAAAATGGACCTTGAATGACCACTTGGCGAGAAATCGGTTATTGTAAATGATGTTTTCGCTTGATAAAAAGTAGTTAGTTGTGTTCCTTGTCAAAATACCTTTCCGATGATATAAGATACATGTTTTGGTTGTTTACGGGTCATAAATGGTGATTGTTTGAAGTTAGGTTCGTGCATAAAACTTAAAAACTGTCATATTTCTCTGCACAGGTAATGGCGCGGCGCGCCATATACCCGCGCGACGCGTCAAAGTAGGCTGTCCAACTTTGTCCATTTTTGGAAAATGTTTGCTATGCTACGCACCTCCGATTTACATGAGACTTATTCTAACATGCTTATACATGAATAAAAACCCCAGAAAAATAGTTCGGGACCTTACCCGAACGTGTTGACTTTTTCGTTGACTTTGACCGACCAAAGTTTGACTTTTTGTCAAACTTAACCAAATGATTATGCAATCTTTCTAACATGATTCTTTACTTGTATCTTGCATGAAACTTGAAAATTTGATTCACATGCTATATAATCGAGTCGTAACGAGCCATAGGACTAATTGAACATCTTTGACCGATCGTGTTTACCGTTATTGATACAACCCTATTTGTTTAGGTCAAGACTAGCTTTGTCTTTGCACGCGTTTACTTGTTGAAGTAATTTATTACTCTTGCACTCAAGGTGAGATCATAGTCCCACTTTTACTCTTTGAACTTATATTTGGGATGAGAAAACATAAACATTTCTTCTTAACTAAGTGAACACAAGTACATGAAAACAAACATTCTACATACGAGTTTAGAACGAAATCCTCAATTCGATTATCATTAGTTACACTTGCAGGGTGTAAGTGTAGGCGTGAACTTATGTTGTATGGCCATATGGGTTTGATAAACCCTCATCTCGGACGGTTCGCTACCGTCTATGGATGAAATATATTTTCGAGAAACAGTGTTGTTCTAGCAATATTATGATGGGGTTCAACGGACGGAATGTTAAGCCTTGATAATTGGGTGCTCGTGAATATTAACTTTTAGAATGTACTATTATTTTATCAATGTTGTGAATCTTGTGGTTCGACTTACTTTTGCTCACTTACAAATCTTGGGTGCTCGTGAATATTAACTTTTAGAATATTAACTTCTATGTTTTTCTCAGGTCTTTGAACGATATGTGAAACATGCTTCCACTCATTATTTGATACTTGCATTGGATGTCGAGTATACATGCATTTCATGGAGCGTCTTTTAACTTTCTTTAAAACTGTGTCGCATAGGTTTCACATGTAACTATAACCTTGTAACGAAACTTTTGGATGAACAACTCTTGTAAACTTTGAAATAATCTTTATTTTTGAAAGGATTGCGACATATCTTTGGTCAAACGTTACGTTAAAGACCTATGACCACGCAACGGGGCCTAAGTAGTCGACGCCGTCAATTGACGATTTTTCGGGGTCGCTACAGAACTCATGGAGTAATGTCGAATGGATATGTGAGATAGCGTAATGTAATGACCGGGATTACATTACGGTAACTCATATAGATGTTCCGACAACACAAAATAAGGAATTGGAAGCGAATCAAGTAGATTACTAGGATAAACACCGTTTAGAACATGAACCGTATAATCTCAAATATGAGTAGGAATTTACAATGTTTGCATTAATTGTTATTATAACCTATAAGAAACGTATAATCACGTCACAACTCGTCACTACTCAACACTGTCCGCCACCACTGATCACTACTTAGAACTATTAAGACACTGCTTGGAATATACTCATCATCTCATACCACTACTTATCGTTGCTCACTACTACACAACGCTGCCTCTCATTGTTAGTCTCAACCAATCACCTAATTCTCACTGCTTGTCATCACTAGTTACTACTTGATGCCACCCATTGCAACTTACCACTACTAAATACTACTCATCACTACTAGCACCTCCACGATTTAATACTAGCTACTATGCATCATGACTCATTTCTGATATATCTTTAGAGGTTGAATTCCTTATAACAGCCTGCGAAATCCGTTGTAGATATTGTCTACTTAACGTTCAACTTTCCTATCATTCAGCCACTCGCGGCTTCATGATTTTGCTTTCCAATACGAGTCTACCGGAAGAGGTGTTCACACCTTCCCTCATAAAGGGTATTCTGTTCTTCTCCCCCACCGATGTGGGACAAGTCTGATAATTCACCCTACAATCAACATCAACTTCGGTGAAGTTCTTCACGAGTCTGTTCTTACTCAGCAATCATAATGTTTATATACTTTCAACATCGGTGCCGATAGAAACTTTATCGCTAGAGTATTCTGTCACAACATTTGGAATTCAATATCTGCCATAGACAACGTGAACCCTATGGAACTATTAACTGGGAATAAAACGCATCATGATTGATGTCATTGTAGTTTAAGGAGGTCCAGTTTTAAGAAGGTTGATCGTACACTTCCATCATAAGCGTCTCTCACCCAAAACTCACCCCAAACTTTAATCAAAGATTGCTCCTAATCCTTTGTAAATTATAAGCTAAGACCCATACTATTAAGCTCATAACAACTTTTCGGACCGAACAGTACTTTTTCCAACGATCGGCGAGCCATTACAATAGAAATCTACTTGGGTGATGTTTGGAGTTAAATTATTTTACTTGTACTACCCTATTTCTTTTATTTGACCTTGTGGTTGGAATGGACTGGTTAGCTGAGAATAGAGCCGACATCGTTTGCCACCAGAAAGTGATTCGCATACCTGTTACCGAAGACGAACCTTTACTGGTGTATGTAGAGCGAAACAATACACCATTACGCTTCATTAATTGTTTGAAGGCTCATAAACACATAAGAAAGGGTTGTCTTGCTATGCTAGTTTACGTGAGTAAAACTGAATCTGAAGGCAAGAAACTCGAAGATGTGCCGATCGTTAGAGACTTTCTCGATGTTTTTCCAGATGAGTTACCCGGATTGCCACCGCATAGAGATGTAGAATCTCAGATTGACTTAATGCATGGAGCGGCACCTGTAGCGCTCACCGTATAGACTTACACCTTCAGAATTGCAAGAGTTGTCTAGTCAGTTACAAGAGCTTTTAGACAAGGGATTCATTCGACTGAGCTCTTCACCATGGAGAGCACCTGTGCTCTTTGTTAGGAAGAAGGATGGATCTATGAAACCTTGTATCAAGAATAGATACCCGCTACAGAGAATTAATGATCTGTTAGATCAGTTGCAAGGATCTGGATGGTAGTCTAAGATGATCTGAGGTCAGGTTACCATCAGATGAGAGTAACAGAGACAGATATACCGAAGACAACGTTTAGAACACGCTACAGACATCATGAATTTACCGAAATGCCGTTTGGGTTGACGAACGCACCGGCAGTGTTCATGGATTTCATGAACCGTGTGTTTAAGTCATATCCAGACAAGTTTGTTATTGTGTTCATTGATAATATTCTGGTATATTCAAAGAGTAAGGAAGAATATGAACAACATCTCTGTTTAATACTAGAGATGCTCAGGAAGGAGCAGATGTATGCGAAGTTTTTGAAGTGTAACTTTTGGTTACAAGAAGTTCAATTTTTGGGTCATATCGTAGGTGTCAATGGTATTCAAGTTGATACTGCGAAGATAGAAACGGTCAAGAAGTGGAAGACTCCTAAGTCGCCAAAGCAGGTTCAGCAATTCTTAGGTCTCACCGGTTATTATAGGAGATTCATTGAGAAATTTTCTATTATCGCCCAACCGTTGACAACAATGACTCACAAGGGTAAAAAGTATGAGTGGACTAAGCAACATGAGTCTGCATTTTAGTTGTTATAACAGAAATTGACTACTACTCCAACTTTATCCTTACCCGAAAGGAATGAAGATTTCGTGATTTACTGTGATGTTTCACGTTGGGGTTTTGGTTGCGTGTTGATGCAACGGAAGAAAGTGATCGCCTATGGATCACGACAACTGAAAGTACACGGACAGAATTACCCGACACACAATTTGGAACTTGGTGCTGTGGTTTTTGCTTTGAAGATGTGGAGACACTACTTGTATGGTACTAAGTTTACTGTTTTCACCGATCACAAAAGCTTACAACATATTGTCGACTAGAAACAGCTCAATATGAGGCAGAGGCGTTGGATCGAGCTATTGAATGACTACGACTGTGATATTTGCTATCATCCTGGCAAGGCTAATGTCGTAGCAGATGCCTTGAGTAGGAAGGAAAAGGTTAAGCCCATCCGAGTTAGAGCATTGAACTTGACTGTTCGAAGGAACCTTACTTCTCAGATACGCGATGCATAACTAGAGGCATTGAACGAAGAGAACGTTGCTACCGAGTCACTTCGAGGAATTGATAAGAAGTTCGATGTTAGAGAAGATGGAACTCGGTATTTCATCGATAGAATTTGGGTACCGAAGTTTGAAGGATTAAGGGAACTAGTGCTAGATGAGGCACACAAGACAAAGTATTCAATTCACCCTGGATCCGACAAGATGTACCAAGATCTTAAGGCACTGTACTGGTGGCCTAACATGAAAGCTGATATTGCTACCTATGTAGGTAAGTGCTTGACTTGTGCTAAAGTCAAGGCGAAGCATCAGAAACCGTCAGGATTGTTGACACAACCAGAGATTCCCCAATGGAAGTGGGAAAATATTACTATGGATTTTATCACGAAGTTACCCAAGACTGTGGGAGGTTATGATATGATTTGGGTTATCATTGATCGTCTCACAAAGTCAGCTCATTTTATACCGATTAAAGAAATGGATAAGATGGAGAAGTTGGCACATATCTATATCAAGGAAGTGGTTTCTTGTCATGGAGTGCCGATATCCATTAGTTCCGATAGAGGCAGCAGATTTACATCTAGATTCTGGCAAGCATTGAAAGAGGCAGTGGGAACTCGTTGAGATATGAGTAAACCATAGCACCCTCAGATAGATGGTCAAAGTGAGAGAACCATCCAAACACTAGAAGACATGTTAAGAGCATGTGTTATCGATTTTGGAATCGGATGGGATAAACATCTATCGTTAGCAGATTTTTCCTATAACAATAGTTATCACGCAAGTATAAAGGAAGTGCCTTTCGAAGCACTGTATGGCAGAAAGTGCAGATCAACTGAATGTTGGACTGAGTTAGGAGATAGTCAATTGACTGGTCTTAAGATCAAACAACAAACCACTGAGAAGATCGCATAGATACAAGAGAGACTGAAAACGGCGTGAGATCGTCAAAAGAGTTATGCCGATGTTAGAAGGAAAGATTTGGAATTTCATGTTGGAGACAAGGTTATGCTCAAAGTATCACCCTGGAAGGGTGTAGTGCATTTTGGTAAAAGAGGAAAGCTAAGTCCGAGATATATTGGACCGGTAGTGTATAGACTGAAACTACCGCAAGAACTTAGCGAGATTCACGACACTTTTCACGTTTCTAACTTGAAGAAATGCTTATCGAACGAAAGTTTGGTAATTCCTTTAGAAGAGATACAAGTTGATCCTAAGCTTAAATTCGTTGAAGAGCCTGTTGAGATTATGGACCGTGAGGTCAAGCGGATAAAGTAAAGCAAAGCAGAATCCCAATCGTTAAAGTTAGATGGAATGCCCTTAGAGGACCAGAATTCACATGAGAGCGTGAAGATCAGATGAGACAAAAGTATCCACAACTATTTCCCAAGGAGACGACTACGGCGGACGTGCACTAAAATTTCAGGACGAAATTTTTCATAACAGGTGGGTTATGTAACAACCCTATTTTTTTCGTTAACTTTTCCGTTAATTATTTAACGACCGTTAGTTAAATTTTATGAATTTATACGACAGAACTTTTTCTTAGAAAGTACTATTTTTAATATGTGCTACATATTACTTGATTTCATACTTTAGTTTAGAAGTATGCGAGAAACTTAGAAATTTTAATACTTTTAATTTATTAGAAATTAAAAGTATTAAAATTTCTAAAATACTTTTAATTTATTAGAAATTTTATAAATTTAAAATGCGTAGAATTCGTTAAAACGCTCAGTTAACGTTCCGGTAACGTTTTAGGTTATCAACACATAGAACCAAACCATAAAACTTAATATAGCAATAAAATTTGATCCCAATGGCATTCTTATGTCATCCTAATTCATAATTATTATTTGTAATAATTAATTCATCTCTGTGCTATTTTAAATACACCGTTCGCAATTTTAATCGTTATCACGTACCGTAAAAGTCACCGAAACTCGCAGGGTTGCATATAATCTTTTAGTGATCAAAATATGAGAAACTAAACTTCCGAGAACCCCTTTTTGGCTCCTAAAATTTGTGGCCCTAGTGGAGGGGTGTTAGGGACATATTTTTGGAAACTTAAATTAATTAGGTATAATATAATCCCTAACCCACAAAAAGATATACCACATATTTTCTCCGTCTGCTCTTCTTGACGATCGTATGCAGCCCTAAAACCATCACCATCACCATCTTCATCATCATTTAGCTCTCTCATCTCTTGCCCGATCGGAAAATAAATCGTATATTCTTCATCTACGCGAGAAGGGCTATTTAATACTACTTGCAATTGCTTGATTTAGGTAAAATCGTGAACCCTAATTGTTTTAGATGTGATTTTTATTTCATTACATAGTGTAATCAATTCTAGTGCTCAATTATTGATGTCTTGTATTATCGTTTATCGTTTAATTGCTCGATTGACGTTGTTTGCATGAAAAACGAATTTGAATTTTAATGATCTGATAAAATTGACTTGTTGACTGATCATATAATGTGTATAGATGGAAAGGTATCGAAAAACTATTGAATTTGGACTTTGATTTTGCTTAATTTCGTTATCGTATGCTCAAGATATGCTTAATCGAAGATTTGACTAGGTTATGCTCGTAATCCGAATTCTCTGACTTGTATGCTTTATGATTTGGTTAATGAAAAGTGTACTATTGAATTCCTTGTAGAAAATTATGCATGTTGGACTTAAGATTTGCGTCAAAAGCTTTTGTAATGCTTTCGTTATGTCAAAACAAAGATTCGTGTTGTTAAGTGAGCTGAATCTGTTTTCGAATGTGAAATAAAATCTCTAGAGTGAACTAGAAGTTTATTGTGACGCGACCTGTCCTAATCCATCCGGACAAAGTCCATTTCGATTACAAATGATTCACAATAGTTGGTTACATCGCGAGGTACTTGACCTCTATATGATACATTTTACAAACATTGCATTCGTTTTTAAAAGACAACCTTTCATTTACATCGAATGTTGACGGCATGCATACCATTTCATAATATATCCAACTATAATTGACTTAATAATAATCTTGATGAACTCAATGACTCGAATGCAACGTCTTTCGAAATATGCCATGAATAACTTCAAGTAATATCCTTAAAATGAGCTAATCCACACCGGAAGATTTCTTTCATACCTGAGAAAAAACATGCTTTAAAGTGTCAACCAAAAGGTTGGTGAGTTCATTAGTTTAACATAAATAATCATTTCCATCATTTTAATAGACCACAAGATTTTCATTTCTCATAAATATACGTCTCATGCATAGAGACAAAAATAATCATTCATATGGATTGAACACCTGGTAACCGACATTAACAAGATGCATATAAGAATATCCCCTATCATTCCGGGAAATCCTTCGGACATGATAAAACAACATCGAAGTACTAAAGTATCCGGTACTATATATGGGGTTCGTTAGGCCCAATAGATCTATCTTTAGGATTCGCGTCAATTAGTAGATCGGATTACTAATTATTAGGTTACCAAGCAAAAAGGGGCATATTTGGCTTCGATCATTCAACCATATAATGTAATTTCGATTACTTGTGTCTATTTCGTAAAACATTTATAAAATTTGCGCATGTATTCTCAGCCCAAAAATATAAAGGGTAAAAAGGCAAATGAAACTCACCTACTGTATTTTGTAGTAAAAATACATATGACGTCATTTAACAAGTATAGGGTTGACCTCTGATTCACGAACCTATATCATTCATATGTATATTAATACATATAATCGTAATCGAATAAATTTATATATATTAATATTTATTTTGTCATCGGACAAATTTATATACATATATTTATCAATGATGTCAATTTTATATTAATACTTATATGTTTCAAAAATATATTCATTTTATGTATTTTAAATAAAATATAGTAATGTTTTATGTGTTAAGTATAGTTTTATATAACTACTAGTTATTTGATAAAATAATATTAATAAATAGTAAGTAAAAAGTTGTATCTTTTTATGAGAATAATAATAATACTAATAATAATGATAATATTAATAAGTAAAATTTTATATGTTAATACCTATTTTAATAATAATAATAATAATAATAATAATAATAATAATAATAATAATAATAATAATAATAATAATAATAATAATAATAATAATATTAATAATAATGATAATAATAATGATAATAATAATAATATTAATATTAATAATAATAATAATAATAACAATAAGATTAATAATAAAAATAAGTAAAACTACCTCAAGTAAAAGTTCCAAAAATAATGACTATGCCCGGGCTCGAACCCACGATCTCCCGCTCACACGAAAATTCTCCTAACCATTCAGCCAATTCTATTTTCCTGAATTAATTCATGACCCAATATATATATATACACCCCGTTCTATCTATTACAGCTCACCAAGTTTTGTATAATTTGGCCCAACAGAGATTAATAGCCCAACATATTACCAAGCCCGATTAAAGGTATGAAGAAGCCCAATTAATCAAAGGTTTATGGTTTCAGTTTTCTTACTTCTTCTTATTATCTCAAAAAAATATGCCACAAGTAGGGATTGAACTTGTGACCTCTAGGTTAACAAGCACACACCCAAACCAAGTGACTACTCGATATATTCTTGAAATAATCTCCTCATTTATTCATTTTAACCTACTGCTTCATCATTATCATCCTCTAATCTTGTCATCATCATTGATCATTGCAACATCGCTTAAACTTTTCGTCATCTTAAACGTTATCTTTATCATCATATTCGCTATAAAGCACTAACATCATCATTATAATTGATGCATCCACATATCATATTAATAAGATGATCATCACCATCGTCATAGTATACTCATTTTATTTGGAGTTTCGGTCCAAATTAAAACAATCCATTAGTTTAATCCACTAAATTAAAAAGTCTAAACCCACTAACCACCCCACTATCTTAAAGTAAAATGAACTTTAGTTTATAAATTGAAATAGCTACGAATGACAAACAAGTTGCAACACTGTTCTGCTATTATGCAGTCTCTAATAATTAATATCATTTTGAAGGAGTTTAAAGGAAACACGTTGGTTTATAGAATAGAAATATTGCAGCAAATTTACTGTTTAGCTTCTTATTCATAATAGAAATATTGCAGCAAATTTACTGTTTAGCTTCTTATTCATTCCTCTTGTTATTCGTTTGAACAGCAGCAGCAACATATCGTAATTGAGTGTGAGTCTGTTGGTATTCTGGCCAAGATAGAAAAAGGAGGGTGATAGAAGAGAGAGATAGTGACGGATTAGAGTGGAAGGTGGTGGTTTTGATGGGACAAACAGAAACAATGGTGGAGATGATGTAAGAGAGGTGTGAGTCAAGGTGGTGTCGTGAGAAGATGATCTAGGTGGATTGGGTTTTGTTTAAGGTGGTGTGACCGAAATATCGAGCAGTTGCAGGGTTGTGTTTGAAATAGAGCATGAGCTAGAGGTGGCATTTGAACTAGGAATTATGAACCGCAGGTAAATGGTGGTGTATTCTTGGGTAGGTTTGGTGATCGATTGAAGAAGAAAAATAGGAACATAATAGTAGTTGTAAGATAGTATTTTGTAGTTGGTTTATGGGTGTGTGTGATAGTTCGTGAAGGAGAGCAACAATAGCAACAGCAGCGTAAATGAATTTCAGTAGTCTGGTTAGTTGTGTCTTGATGATTTATCATAAAGTTGCAGTAATAGCAGCAAACAGAAACGAGCAGTATGTTTGGACGATTTTTGTTTGAAAGGAATAGAAACAGAAACATAGGAATTACAAACGTTTATGAGGGTGTTTGATTATCCATATGTATCTATGTATATATATGGTTATAGTAGTATTTTAATAAGATAGATATGAATAGAATACGATGGCTAACAGAAAGTAGATCATATTTCAACACATATCAATCAAGTATCAATTTAAAACAGTAATATCTTTTACGAACTCAAATCACGGGTATCAAAAAATAAAAGAAAATAAAAAGATGAAAATGGTAGCTAACTGATTTTGTTTGATAGTATTTGTAATTGTTTCTGAGAGTGGAGAGAACAAACAAGTTGATCATTTGTAAATGAGATTCAATCGTTATCAATAATTAAGAAATTGACTTTTAACAGAAATAATAAAAAAAATTTGAAAAAAAAATAGAATTTGATTTTGATGTCTAACTGCTTACGTTCTTATTGTAATTGATTTGTACGAATTAGATAATCATCTACATATGGGAAAAGGACCTGAAACAGAATCTGATCTTCCAAATCTATATATATATATATATATATATATATATATATATATATATATATATATATATATATTCGGTTTTTAAATAAATAATAAATTCATATTTAATAATTATTATAAAAAATATATGCTAATTATAATAATGATACTAATAATAATAATAATAATAATAATAATAATAATAATAATAATAATAATAATAATAATAATAATAATAATAATAATAATAATAATAATAATAATAATAATAATAATAATAATAATAATAATAATAATAATAATAATAATAATAATTACTATTGATAATAATAATAGTAAGGGTAGTAATAATAATCATAATATGATTATATTTATAATAACAATAATAATAATTTTATTAAGTTTAATAACATTTAATAATTGTGATAATAATAATGAAAATAATATTAGTAGTAATAATACTATAACAAATTATATTTATCACACTTCATATCTACATATCAAATTAATAATAATACTCCTAATACTAATTTTAATATTAGTAGTAATTTTTATAGTAATGAGGGTAATAACATTGATATAACCATTTTATTTTTAACCTGTAATAACTTTTAATATACTAATCTTTCATATTATTATTAATTATGTAATACCTATAACAACACATTTGAATATTTAATATTTATATATATTAGATATATTACAACATACATATAATATTAATTGTGTACAGAATTCATATATATATATATATATATATATATATATATATATATATATATATATATATATATATATATATATATATATATATATATATATATATATATATATATTCATATATTTATTTACAAACAATTGTTCGTGAATCGTCAGAAATGGTCAAAGGTCAAATGAATTCATGTAATCAGTTCAAAATTTCGTGACTCAATATTATAGACTTTGCTTATCTTGTCGATATCATATAAAGATTAAGTTTAAATTTTGTCGGAAATTTCCGGGTCGTCACAGTACCTACCCGTTAAAGAAATTTCGTCCCGAAATTTGAGTGAGGTCGTCGTGGATAACAATAAAAATGTTGTTATGACGAATATGAGTCGATAAATAGAGTTTTATTATTACTGACTAATATAGATAAAATGATTCGATTAATCGAAGCGTATGAATGAAGTTATCACAAAAGATCGAGATGAAGAAATGGAGATTTTTCATAACTTTTGACGTAGTCGCGATTGAAATCCGGAATTCAAGGGATTTAAAGAAAATCTTCGAAATCTAAGAGATTTGATTCTTCAGCGAATAAGGAGATTAAGATCTCTATAATTAAATACGGTGATCTGTCTCGATTACTATGTCTGATATTTCCATTATAAATTAAACTCCTTCGTTCCATTATTCTCACCATTCCTATACTTTCTTTCTTAGTTCATACATCCAAAAGATTGTGAAAATGCTTAGTCCAGTTATAATCCCTAATATTTTCCTAATTATCATTTCTGTCATCCTTCTTTTCAATCTTCCACCAGAAAAATCTGTTTACTTTTAATATAACCTTGGGGTGATACTATTCTTAATTATGTCGTGTCTTTATATTGCTATTCCTATTAATATCCACGGTTTGTAACTTCCGTGTTGTTATTGGAATTTATATTTTCTCTTATATTTTGGAGCTCTTTGCCTTTTTATTATCCTCCCGACCTCTAGTAAAGCGAGTAACGATCCAGAATTCGTGGATATAGAGTTTCGAATGACTATAATATTCTAAGCAGAGAGAAACGTATTAGCACGATTTGATTTGTCAAATTACCAGAATATCCAGGAAAGTTAGAACTATTAGGAAGATATGTTCTCGATATGTTTGGAGATTAGGTAGAATATAAGAGTCGTGTAAATGGCACATGATGACGTTATAGTCTGTGAATCATCACGTTCCATTAGAAACTCAGCATGACTTACTGTAATATAATCACGTTGATCAAGTGTCATTATATTATACTAACTCATGCATCAGTTCGCAACATTACTTCAATAACAATCATATCTTAAGCTCGAAGGTTTACAAAATATAGAAACTAACAGTTTCTATATGATGTAACACTGATAGCACGAAGAGATTAATGATTTCAGATAAGAATAGTTATGAAAATATCTTTAGAAATATGGAGGATATTTATAATGAAAGATACGATGATATCTTGGAATTTCTAATATTGAAGGATGGTGAAGAAAATTTGTGAAAGGACCCGTCCTAATCCATCTGGACGAAGTCTTCAACAGTTGGTCCCATTGCGAGGTTCTGACTCTATATGCCATGAACGACTCCATGTAATATGAGCAAATGCACAGTGGAAGATTTCTTTCGTACCTGAGAATAAACATGCTTAAAAGTGTCAACCAAAAGTTTGGTGAGTTCATAGGTTTTTCATAAACAATCATTTCAATATCTTAATAGACCACAAGATTTCATATACACAAACGTTTTAATAAAAATATTCTAAGTGGTTGAGCACTTGGTAACCATACTTAACATTTAATCAACGTCGCATATTCCCTTTATTATGAAATCTCACTACACTGTACCAAGAGTAGTCAACGAAACGAAGTACTGTGCAACCATTGAATACTGGTCGTCCAGTTCGGTTGGGGTTGTCAGACCCGATAGATCTATCAACAGGATTCGCGTTTACAATACCACATGTAAATAGTAGTTACCAAGCTATTAGGAAAGATATGCAGGGTGGTACAACTCAACGTAGAATATATTTTAAGTACTTGTGTCTATCTCGTAAACATTTATAGAAGCAGTGCATGTATTCTCAGCCCAAAAATATATATTGCAAAAGCAATTAAAAAGGGAGCAAATGAAACTCACCTAATGTATTTTGTAGTAAAAATACATATGACTATATTGAACAATTTTAGGGTTGGCCTTGGATTCACGAACCTATAACATTTGTATATTTATTAATACACATAATCGTAATCGAACTTATATATTATTCTTAGCGATGTGTTTTATATATATATAGTAGATTAATAAGTTTCATTATGTGCATTTCCATTTTATATATAGTTATATCAATATAGTTAAGTTATGTATATTAAATATATATCTTTTATACGCAGATCATTTGTTTATGAAATTATTATTAATTCGGATACTACTAAAGTTAATAAAAATAGTGGTATTTTATAATACTATTGATAAAAGTGATAATAATAATAATAATAATAATAATGTTATTGGAAAATAAAGATAATAATATTAATGTTAATGATGATATTTACAAAATCATAATATTTATAATAATCTTAATAATAATAAAGTTAATGATAAAAGTAATAATAAAAAAAATGATAAAAATAATAATAATAATAATAATAATTACTACTACTTTAATAATAATAATCATATTTATATATTAACAATTAATTATCTTACATAATTAATTCTTAATCATAACAACAATGGAATTAATAAAAAAAATTATAATAATAATAATAACAAACAATACCTTAGAAGCATTAAAAGAAATAAACTGCTCGGGACGGGACTCGAACCCGCAACCTCTACCTTACACCACAACACTCCTAACCATTGCTCTACTTATACTTTCCTATATTATTCCCGAATTAAAGTTATATAACCAAACCCTCAGTTTCTTCTTCTCGTTCACTTATCCCAATCGGGTCACAGCCCAAAACGCAGCCCAATATAATTAGTAAACCCAACAGTCCTTTAGCCCATTTGAAGCCCGATAATAACAAAAACAGATAGTTAATGCAAGTTGCATTATTTATCAAATTAAAAAAAAAATTGTCTTATGGTTTCCTTTATGTTCGACGGCCCCCCACTTACATCATCATCATTATATCGTTTATCTATAATCATCATCATAAATGTTTTCGTTTCTTCTACTTTAACTCACTGTATCGAATTAACATCGATCATTCAACCTCATCGACCATCTAACATCATAATCATCATCATTCTTTTGCTAATCACCTTCATTTAAATAGTAGCAAAAGGAAGCTGCAACATCAATCAAAAGGAGTTTGTTTTGATTTCGTTTTCAACGAAGAACAAGTGTTTAACAGTAGGAATAAAACAACGGTTGCAGAAATCTTCATCTTTCATTTCATCATTTCGTTCATAACTGCAAATACCAAATAGAACAGAAAAACGTAGCAATTTGATGGAGTTCACGGTGGTTATTTTGGGTGACATCCGACAGAACAGTAACCATATAACAAACGTATAGCAAGTGGCTTTGCTTTGATCACGATGAAGATGTGGTGTTCAATTGAAACACAGAAAAATAAAAGAGAGAGTGAAGGTTAATGATGGTGGTTTACGGTGGTTTTAGAAGGTGGTGTAAAGTGTTGATGGGGTGGCGGATAGTGGTGGTGTTTATAATGGTTGTTGTTGGTGGTTTGAGGTGGTGTTTGGTGATTGTAGTGGTGATATGATGGCAGCTGTGATGGTAGTTTTACAACGGTGGGGTTAGGTGGTCATAAGGTGACGGTTCTTTGGTTGCCTCGTTCATCGGATGTAAATAGAAAATGAAGGTAACAGTGGAAGGATATCGTAGATGGTTTTTGTGGAGTTTGAAGATGACAACGATGGTGGTATTGTTCGGTTTCATAGTGGGTGATCGTTTGAATTTGTAAATAGAAACAATAAATGGTGATTCACGATCGTGATTCGGAGAGAGAGAGAGCACAGAGTTAGAGAG
Source organism: Rutidosis leptorrhynchoides (assembly GCF_046630445.1). Classification (NCBI taxonomy): domain Eukaryota; kingdom Viridiplantae; phylum Streptophyta; class Magnoliopsida; order Asterales; family Asteraceae; genus Rutidosis; species Rutidosis leptorrhynchoides. Next base: position 305,064,957 of record NC_092334.1, read on the forward strand.
AGAGGAAAAAGATTACGGTGGTGGTGGTTTTTGCAGGTTGGCGGTCGGTGGTTCCAAGGTGACCAGAGATATTAAAGTGGCGGTGAATATAGTGTGGTTTGACAGAAAAATAAAAAGAAAGAAGGAATATGGTTCATCATGTAGTAGTATATGTTATGTGTATATTTAAAGAATTGATTTAGAGAAGAAACAATAACAGTGATCTCAAATAGTAATAATATTAAAATCTCGTGACTCTCCTCTGGCTATATCCTACCGACACTTACATCGGATATTATTTCGTGTCCATTGCTAAACAGTTAATACATAAAAGTGTCCCTAAAAATCTCAAATTTTTAGATTAAGCATATTAAATTATTTCACTCATTATCTGTTTGAAACCTGATCAAAAAGGTTCGAAAATTATTTATTTTCTGTTCCAATTTATATGTACGGAGTACTAATATTTAAACTTAAAAAGGCAAAAATACTTTTAACAAATCTAAAATCTTCGTAATCGATTTACAGTTCAACTTTTATTTTAATCCTTCATAAACTTATATTAAATCCATATGAACGCTAATGAAATGTCAACTGAGTATTACAGACGTTTACTAATTAAGCTTGAAATCATTTATATTCCCTTTCTATATATAAATATTTTTAAAATAGCAAATTTAATTACTAAAACAAATATATTATATATCTTTGAACAAATAGATTTAATATAACCTTATATATTTACAAGTAATATTTATATACATATTTATATATATCTATATATTCTCAAATATAGTTTCCATTAATTGCATTTTATTTTATTTATTTTACAATATAAATTCTAATAATCATATTATATAATATTCTAAATTTTATTTCAAATTATAAATACCTATGTAAATATATATGTTATCTATTTGCAAATAGTTGTTCGTGAATCGTCGGGAATGGTCGAAAGTCAAACGAATATGTGAAATAGTTCAAAATTTTTGTGACTCAACATTTCAGACTTTGCTTATCGTGTCGAAATAATATAAAGATTAAGTTTAAAATTAGTCGGAAATTTTCGGGTCGTCACAGTACCTACCCGTTAAAAAAATTTCGTCCCGAAATTTGAGTGAAGTCGTCATGACTAACAATAGAAATGTTTTCGTGACATAGAGTTTTATCATTATGGATTAATACAGATAAAACGATTCGTTGATGTGAAGCGTACGAGTGAAGCTGTCACAAAAGATAGAGATTTAACTTTTGACGTAGTCACAGTGGATTTCCGGAATTCCAGGAATGTAGGGAAAATCTTCGAAATCTAAAAGATTTGATTCTTCGGCGGATAAAGAAATTAAGATCTCTATAATTAAATACGGTGATTTTCTTCGATTACTCTGTCTGATATTTCCATTATAAATTAAGCTCTTTCGTTCCATTATTCTCACCATTCCTATACTTTCTTTTTTTTAGTTCATACATCCAAAAGATTGTGAAAATGCTTAATCCAGTTCTGATCCTTGTCCTTATCCTTACTTTTGCAACAATCATTCTCCTTTTCCAACTTCCACCGGAGGAATCTGCTTCCTACTACTTCGCACTTGGGGTTATAGTGTTTTTAATTCTCCCGTGTCTTTATGTTGCAATAAATACTGATATACACGGTTTGTAATTTCTACGTTGTTATTGGGTTTTATATCTTCCCTTGTATTTCGATGTCCCTGCTTCTGTCTCCTATAATCATTATCATTCATAGTTAATGCTCTCTCCTATTTGCTGCGATTTATACCCCCTTTCTCTTTCGGACTTCATGCTTTTGTTTTCTTTTCGCAAGTAATGGTCCAGACTCCATAGGTATGGAGTTTCGAATTATCATAATATACAAGGTAGAAAGAAAAGGTAGTAGCACGATTTGATTTGTCAAATTACCAGAATCACTGAGAATAGAAATATCAAGAATATATCTTCTTGAAATGTTCGGAGGTTATGTAGAATGAAAGAGCTATATAACATGACGCATGATGATGGTATGATCTACTGTGAACCATCATCACATTTCATTAGAAACTCAGCATGACTTACTGTAATATAATCACGTTGGCCGGGCGTCATTATATTATACTAACCCATGCTTCAATTTCCAACACTTCTCCACAATTCATTCATAATTTATACCGAGATTTTTACAGAAGTTTCCAATATAATGGAATATAGAAAACACGAAGAGGTAGATAATTTCGGACAAGAATATTTATGAAAATATCTTCAGAAATATCGAAGATATTTATGATGATATTTTGGAATTTCTAAGTTCGAAGGTTGATGAAGAAAATTTTTTCACAAGATTTTAACATGACTTCGGAACAAGATACTCTCTAAAGATTTCGGCGGATCCAGAATTACCTGGATTCTTTGAATATAGAGTTTGGTCCTAGTATTTGTCCTTGGTCTCCTTCATGGTTAGCTCGAAATACTGATTGCTGATTCTCGGTAATTGGTATGGCAATTATTGTTACAGGATATAGATGGATACACAATGGGGTTTCAAAGAATAAAATGATTTTTTGAAAAGTCCAAATTCATTGAAGTTGCTGGTAAGTTTACTGCTAATGTGGTGGAATATAAACGGTTCCCTGGTAACGATGATGATAGGCAAACTTATATATCGAGGTTATAATAAGGCTAATTCGAATAGAAGTCGAAGTTGATTTGCTGAAGCAGTGACAAAATTGGCTAATTTGAAAAAGAGTTGCAATATTATTTTCGGTAATAACAATGCCAAAGAAGCTAGCACAGACACGTGTTAAACGTTTACTCAGGTTCCGAGTGTTTTCAGGTGCATAACTATATGCATAAATCTTGTCTTCCGTAGATGAACTGAGGTTGGTTCATCCTCTCGATTGAGGTGTTTTTCAAGAATCATGAAAGGTTTGAACACAGAATGTAATCGTCAAGATACAAATGAGGTTTAAGATGAAATCAAGTGGCAAACTTGAAGAATTGTTTAGTTTCATATGTTATAATCAATATTTTAATTCATTTTAATTGTCCAATATTATTAGTCCACAGTCGATAGTCCACAGTTAACAGTCCAATAATTCATATATAGTTTAACATATAATATTCGAATTAATTAATACATATCGTGACCCGTGTACATGTCTCAGACTCGATCACAACTCAAACTATATATATAATTGTAGAATCAACCTCAACCCTGTATAGCTAACTCTAGCATTACTGCATATAGAGTGTCTATGGTTATTCCAAATAATATATATAGATGCGTCGATATGATATGTCAAAACCTTGTATACGTGTCCCGATATTTAAAGTGCATAAAATAAATAACAAAAATTAAATGACGATAAATAAAATTACAATAATTAAATTGCGATAAATAAACTGCGATAAATAAAATGTAATCAGTTAGCTAGGAACAGTTAGCATGGATTCTTAACAAAATTTTTCATAGTTAATTTGTTTGTTTCTAACAAATTTTATTTTGTCCAATATTTTCTTCATTATGCCACTTGTTGGATTCTGATAAGTCAAAATCCAAATATGAATTTTGAATAAAAATGGTTATTCTGCTATGAATGGATACGTATATCTGTAGATGTAAGTAGGATAGTAAATGAATGTTGAATCAGATTTGAAGAATGTACAGTGTAACTTATTAATGTGAAAAATAAATATTTCTAGAGTATTACCTACCCGTTAAAATATTTTCACCATTAACAGTTTGTACAAAAGAATTTTTAATTACAATCTTTATAAAAATATACTTACATATATATCTTCTTCAGATGTAATCATGGGTTTAATGAGTTAATATGATATTAAACTCATTTGATTTACCGTTAGAACAAGAATATATATTCTCTAAAATATTAGAGATTACATAATCATCATGAAGAACGAAGATAACCGATGTAGAACAAGATGTAGAACGAATATTATGCTCGAGGTATAGATTGCGATGTTGAGGCATGTGATGTTGAAACTTGGGTTGTTGGTGGTACTGGTGTTGATGTTGATGGTACTGTTGGTGCTGGTGATGTTGCTGAAACTGGTAGGTTTTGCACCACGTTTTTCAAATTGATTACTCGAGCGTGAAGTTCATTGACTTATTCCATTATTCCGGGATGATTGTCGGTTCGAACGAGCGGATTAATGAGGTTTATAATCTGAGATAGTATATGATCGTGATGAGATACTCTGGAAATGAGAGAGAGAAAATGGTGACTCGAACAGGTTCGCCAGTAAACGCTTCAGGTTCATTGTCAAGAGGTGAATTCGATTAGTGGAAGGGATCGCCTTCTGCGCATCTCCATTGATTCAGTCGACTACGAACCCATCAGATGAATTGGGGATGGATGATTGGTTGATTCATTCTGGTGACACTGCTTTCGAAGCTTAGGTGAAACTCCATATCGAAATAGCTGTCGAAATCCGAGGAATTCGAACTGGTTGAGGGATTCATCTCGTACGATCAGATGAAGGATTTTTTATAAGAAATAGATTATAGGATGTATATTAGTACCCTGCAATACATAATTTACATATGCATATATAATACTAAAATCCCATAAGTTACGGAGGAATCTACGGAAGCTGTCAGGCAAAGGTAACAATAACAGATACGCTAAGATATGAATTTATCTATACACTGTCTATGAAATAGAGGCAGTAAGACATGTCTAGACTAAGAATGATAAGCAGGTAATTTCCTAAGGATGATAAGCAGATGATTTCCGACTAGAAATGATAAGCAAAACTTTTGACATGCAGACACGGTCGAAGTCCAGACTCACTAATGCATCTGAACAACTATCAGTTAGACACACTAATACAAGACCTGGTTCACTAAGACCACCGCTCTGATACCAATTGATGCGACACGTCCTAATCTATCTGGACAAAGTCCATATAGATTATAAACGATTCACAATAGTTGGTTACATCGTGAGGTACTTGACCTCTATATGATACATTTTACAAATATTTCATTCATTTTTAAAAGACAACCTTTCATTTACATCGAATGTTGACGGCATGCATACCATTTCATAATATATCCAACTATAATTGACTTAATAATAATAATCTTGATGAACTCAACGACTCGAATGCAACGTCTTTCGAAATATGCCATGAATGACTTCAAGTAATATCCTTAAAATGAGCTAATGCACAGCGGAAGATTTCTTTCATACCTGAGAATAAACATGCTTTAAAGTGTCAACCAAAAGGTTGGTGAGTTCATTAGTTTAACATAAATAATCATTTCCATCATTTTAATAGACCACAAGATTTTCATTTCTCATAAATATACGTCTCATGCATAGAGACAAAAATAATCATTCATATGGATTGAACACCTGGTAACCGACATTAACAAGATGCCTATAAGAATATCCCCTATAATTCCGGGAAATCCTTGGAACATGATAAAACAACATCAAAGTACTAAAGCATCTGGTACTTTGGATGGGGTTCGTTAGGCCCAATAGATCTATCTTTAGGATTCACGTCAATTAGTAGATTGGTTTACTAATTCTTAGGTTACCAAGCAAAAAGGGGCATATTCGGCTTCGATCATTCAACCATATAATGTAGTTTCGATTACTTGTGTCTATTTCGTAAAACATTTATAAAATTTGCGCATGTATTCTCAGCCCAAAAATATAAAGGGTAAAAAGGCAAATGAAACTCACCTACTGTATTTTGTAGTAAAAATACATATGACGTCATTTAACAAGTGTAGGGTTAACCTCGGATTCACGAACCTATATCATTCATATGTATATTAATACATATAATCGTAATCGAATAAATTTATATATATTAATACTTATTTTGTCATCGGACAAATTTATATACATATATTTATCAATGATGTCAATTTTATATTAATACTTATATGTTTCAAAAATATATTCATTTTATGTATTTTAAATAAAATATAGTACTATTTTATGTGTTAAGTATAGTTTTATATAACTACTAGTTATTTGATAAAATAATATTAATAAATAGTAAGTAAAAAGTTGTATCTTTTTATGATAATAATAATAATAATAATACTAATAATAATGATAATATTAATAAGTAAAATGTTATATGTTAATATATATTTTAATAATAATAATAATATTAATAATAATGATAATATTAATAATATTAATAATAATAATAATAATAATAATAATAATAATAATAATAATAATAATAATAATAATAATAATAATAATAATAATAATAATAATAATAATAATAATAATAATAATAATGTAACGACCCGACCAAAACCGTTATTGACGGCGCCGTTAACTTAGGTCCCGTTGCGTGGTCGTAGTCCCTATATGAGACTCGTTTGACCAAAATTATGTCGCATTCATTTGAAAGGTGCAAGACTTGCAAGTTTAGTTTACAAAAGTCATAAAGTATAAATGAAATAACTTGCGACATAATTTGTTTAAAAACACAGTTGCTATAAATAGAGTAAGTATGTAAACAAAAAGTTTGAATCCAAAAGTGCTATCCCTAGCGTATGTATGTATGTATGCTTGACCCCAAGCAAGAAATCAAAGTGTGCGGAAGCATGTATCAAGTAGCCGAGTATGAACCTGAGAAACATATAGAAAACTGTCAACGAAAAACGTTGGTGAAATCATAGGTGTTTGTAAACGTTGTTTTTGAACCACAAGATTTAGTATTCCCATAGTTGATTATCAAAATCGTTTGCATTCCAAAAGTATTGTTCGCGAGCACCCAATTATCAAGACTTAACGTTTCCTCCCATAGAACCCCATCACAATAGTGTTAGAACATACACTGTTTCTCGAAAATATATTTCATCCGTAGACGGTAGCGAACCGTCCGTAATGAGGGTTTGTCAAACCCGTATGGCCACACAATATAAGTTCTCGCTTACACCCTGCAAGTGTAACTAATGATAATCGAATTGACGATTTTTGTTCTAACTCGCTGTGGAATGTTTGTTTCCTTGTACTTGTGTTCAAAGTATAAAAGTATGTAGTATAAAACTGTATATGTTTCTCATCCCATAATTTAAAAGTATAAAAGTTGTTGAAAGATGGGACTATGATCTCACCTCGAGTGCACGAGTATAAAGGTACTTCAACAAGTAAACGTGTGCATGAAAGTTGCTTAGCCTTGACCTAAACAAGTAAGTTGTATCAATTAACCGGTTACGACACAAGGTCGGGTGAAATGTGTTCAATTAGTCCTATGGCTCGTTACGACTCGATTAAATATAGCATGTGAATCAATTTGTCAAGTTTCATACAAGAATCACGTATAAAAGCATGTTAGAACGATTGCATAAAAGTTTGGTTAAGTTTGACTAAAAGTCAAACTTGGTCAAAGTCAACGAAAAAGTCAACACGTTCGGGTCGGGTCCCGGACTATTTTTCTATGCTAGTTATTCATATACAAGTATATTAGAACAAGTTTCATGTGAATCGGAGGTCGTTAGCTAGTCAAACATTTCACGTGAAATGGGTCCAAGAGGTCAGAATCTGGCCAGGTGATTCTGCGCGCCGCGCGGGTATGTGGCGCGCCGCGCCACTACCTGGGCAGAGAATTCTGGTCAGTTTTTCCAAGTGTGCACGAACCAAAACCTTTTCTAACACAACACTTGACCCGCAAACAGTTATAACGCCTATCATACATCGTTGGAAAGGTATTTTGACGAGGAATGCAACTAAGTACATATTATCAATCAAAACATGCATTTAAAATAATCAAATTCTCGTCAAATGTTCAATGAACGTTCATAATCAAAGTTTCAAGTTCGTAAAACGTATTTTATGATCCGGGAATCCAATTTACACATACGATATGCCGTTTTGAAGGTAATGAAACATACATTACAACTAAACACTAACAATTAACATTCCATGGCATTCGAAACATCAAAAGCTCGTTTTAAGTCTACCAAACCCTAACCAAAATCCGCAAAAATCAATATTCATGTTTTTGAAGTTTCCTTAATCAACCTACGCATCAAAACGAAGCTAGTGATACTAGTAACACAATTAAAACATGAACTTTAACAATTAAACAACTTTTAATCATCCAAAATCAAAGATTAAGCTAACCCACTTCAAAAGTTCAAACTAGTTACTCAAATCAACAAATCGAGCAAACAAAACATATATTCATGCTAGACACGAGCCATAGACACTAACTAACACAATTTCTAGTCAAAAACACGAATTTAAAGAAATCTAGAGTTTTAGAAATGTTACCCAAAATCGGTGAATTTGGTACCAAATCGAAGAGGATGATGAGATGATCACGAATATGTAATTTGTTTTGAAGTTTGCTTCCCGATCCGGATTTAGATGATGATTTTATGAAGTTGGGGTTTGTGTGTGTTCTTGCTAGAGAGAAAGAGAGAGAGAGGGAGATGGTTGAATGGTGGTGATTGGGGTGGACTAGTTGACCTAGTCAACTAGTTTGCCCCGTGTCAATTTTAGTCCCTCGAGTTTAGAAGCGGGTGCGGGATTTAACCAAACGAAATATTTTAAAAACGCTCGAGTAAATGAGTGATGTTATAATTAAATAACGGAAATATTATGAACGTTAGTCAACGGAAACTACGAATTTAAATAACGAAAGGTATTATTTTAAAAAAAAAGACGGTGTTAAAATAAATTTAACGGAAAAACACGGGATGTTACATTATCCACACCTCAAAAGAAATTTCGTCCCGAAATTTAGTTGGAAGTAGTAGTTGTTGAATCTTCCTCGAGATCTTGCGTTGTAAATTCTACGGATAAGTGAAGGTACGTCCTTGGGCATTTCAACGAACTTGACGGTCGGGATCATATGTTGTTTGAAGGTTTTTGTTTCACGATTCATGGTTTCAACCGGTTCTCCTAGGAAGTGAAGTTTATCGTCGATAGTAAGCTCATCAAAGAAGATAACAAGTTCTTGTTTCGCAAAACACGTCTTTAAGTTGATTCATCGAATGTAGGATAAACGGAGACTCAAAATGAGTCGGAAAATCTAAACGGCTAGCAACGGGTCCAAAACGCCCCAAGAATTCAAAAAGGGTCGAAATATAGCGGATTTAGCTTCCTACGTTTCCCGAAACGGATTGCACCTTTCCAAGGTGCGACTCTTAACGTGACGCGGTTTCCCACGTGGAATTTGAAATGTTTACGTCTAAATCGGCGTAGCTCATTTGGCGACAACGAGTCGTGTTGGGTCTTTCTTGGATATGGATAAGTTTTCTCGGTCGCTCATGCATAATCCCGGTCCCGGTGAATTGGTCATCGTTTACTTGGTTCGACAAAAGGAGAATGACGTTTCCGGTCATATAAGGTTTCGAAGGCGTGGCGTCAATACTCGAATGAAAATTTTGTAGTAAGAGAGTTTGATTAAAGGCAAAGACGTTTCTCAAGAAAATTTGAAGTTGGTAATACAAATTCGTATTATGGTTTTCAAGACTTAAATCGTATGTTTGTTCGGTCCGTCGGGTTGTGGATGGTACGCGGTACTCATGTCTAAACGCGGTCCCGAGGCTTTTTGTGAGGCACTCCAAAATCTAGAAGTGAAACGAGGATCTCGGTCCGAAACGGAGTACATTCCGTAAGGTATATTTGAACAAGTTTGTTAGGACAAGTTTCTCAAGAAAATTCGCGTCGCGAAAGATTTATCAGTTTCCAAAAACGTTCGTCGGGGCAAGTTCTCATCGGTTTCTGAAAAAAAACGTTCGTCGGGACTATTCACCCTCGAGGTGAATACTAGTATAACGTGGAGAGTCTCTCCCTCCATTGAGAGTTTAGAGTAAAGATTTCCTGAACCGGAAGTACGAGTGTGATGAGAGAGAAGTTTCAGCCTCGGTGCGAGCATAACGAGTAAATCGTAATTAGTCAATAAGACTGTGCGAGGACGAGATAGTATACACGTGTAACATACGGTTGAAGTCGAGAGGAATCGGTAATTCATTCGGAAGCATAAGTACAGTTCGACAAAAGTCGAAGGGGTGTCCCCGGTATGGTTGTTATCAATATTCTCGGAGTTTTCGGATGTCCAAACATGAAAAGATGAAGTCATGTACATGGCACATGGTGGTGTTTAGGTTGATCGAGTCTAACCACCATCACGTGTCACTAGAACTTTGGTATGTCTTACCGTAATATAACCACGTTGATCGAGTGTCGTTATATTACGCTAACTCATACCTCCATCCCCACATCACTCTATAGATTCAAGTTCGTGTCATCGCGAAAATCTAAAATGAACAAAATGTAACGACGTCTCAAACGTGACTCGTATTAAATCGAAAGAATTAGTGCAACTATAAACAAGCGTTCCCCGAGGGAAGTGTATAAATGATTGTTCACGTCAATGTGGTTCGAGTCAGACAATAAGGTATTCAGGTATGAAAAGAGTAACGAGTAGCACGCAACCGTAGTGGTAATTGTTGATGACGATACTCACCTAGAGTAGTGATGGTAGTAACACCAAAAGTAGATAGTAAGAAACACCAGTGGGAAACCGATAGTAAGTTGAAACGGTGGCAAATAACAATCCGGGAGACAGAGTTCCCTAACAAGTGTGACTAATGAAGTCGTCGTCATCCATACGGGTATGAATCCTGAATTTACGCGTGTTACCAGAAAGTTGCAGAATACGAGTTCGTATGATGAAAACTTGGTACCATTAAGAAGTTTGCCTAAGAATGATTCGAGTATAATGCACAAGTAGTCAAGTAAGTGCTATCTATAGCAAATGTATGTCAGAATGCAAATGCTAACTATCCGGTTGTAGTCTAGACTCACTAATGCGTCCTAACGACTCTGTTAGACACACTAATGCATGTCCTAGTTCCCTACAACCAACGCTCTGATACCACTTGTAACGACCCGACCAAAACCGTTATTGACGGCGCCGTTAACTTAGGTCCCGTTGCGTGGTCGTAGTCCCTATATGAGACTCGTTTGACCAAAATTATGTCGCATTCATTTGAAAGGTGCAAGACTTGCAAGTTTAGTTTACAAAAGTCATAAAGTATAAATGAAATAACTTGCGACATAATTTGTTTAAAAACACAGTTGCTATAAATAGAGTAAGTATGTAAACAAAAGTTTGAATCCAAAAGTACTATCCCTAGCGTATGTATGTATGTATGCTTGACCCCAAGCAAGAAATCAAAGTGTGTGGAAGCATGTATCAAGTAGCCGAGTATGAACCTGAGAAACATATAGAAAACTGTCAACGAAAAACGTTGGTGAAATCATAGGTGTTTGTAAACGTTGTTTTTGAACCACAAGATTTAGTATTCCCATAGTTGATTATCAAAATCGTTTGCATTCCAAAAGTATTGTTCGCGAGCACCCAATTATCAAGACTTAACGTTTCCTCCCATAGAACCCCATCACAATAGTGTTAGAACATACACTGTTTCTCGAAAATATATTTCATCCGTAGACGGTAGCGAACCGTCCGTAATGAGGGTTTGTCAAACCCGTATGGCCACACAATATAAGTTCTCGCTTACACCCTGCAAGTGTAACTAATGATAATCGAATTGAGGATTTTTGTTCTAACTCGCTGTGGAATGTTTGTTTCCTTGTACTTGTGTTCAAAGTATAAAAGTATGTAGTATAAAACTGTATATGTTTCTCATCCCATAATTTAAAAGTATAAAAGTTGTTGAAAGATGGGACTATGATCTCACCTCGAGTGCACGAGTATAAAGGTACTTCAACAAGTAAACGTGTGCATGAAAGTTGCTTAGCCTTGACCTAAACAAGTAAGTTGTATCAATTAACCGGTTACGACACAAGGTCGGGTGAAATGTGTTCAATTAGTCCTATGGCTCGTTACGACTCGATTAAATATAGCATGTGAATCAATTTGTCAAGTTTCATACAAGAATCACGTATAAAAGCATGTTAGAACGATTGCATAAAAGTTTGGTTAAGTTTGACTAAAAGTCAAACTTGGTCAAAGTCAACGAAAAAGTCAACACGTTCGGGTCGGGTCCCGGACTATTTTTCTATACTAGTTATTCATATACAAGTATATTAGAACAAGTTTCATGTGAATCGGAGGTCGTTAGCTAGTCAAACATTTCACGTGAAATGGGTCCAAGAGGTCAGAATCTGGCCAGGTGATTCTGCGCGCCGCGCGGGTATGTGGCGCGCCGCGCCACTACCTGGGCAGAGAATTCTGGTCAGTTTTTCCAAGTGTGCACGAACCAAAACCTTTTCTAACACAACACTTGACCCGCAAACACTTATAACGCCTATCATACATCGTTGGAAAGGTATTTTGACGAGGAATGCAACTAAGTACATATTATCAATCAAAACATGCATTTAAAATAATCAAATTCTCGTCAAATGTTCAATGAACGTTCATAATCAAAGTTTCAAGTTCGTAAAACGTATTTTATGATCCGGGAATCCAATTTACACATACGATATGCCGTTTTGAAGGTAATGAAACATACATTACAACTAAACACTAACAATTAACATTCCATGGCATTCGAAACATCAAAAGCTCGTTTTAAGTCTACCAAACCCTAACCAAAATCCGCAAAAATCAATATTCATGTTTTTGAAGTTTCCTTAATCAACCTACGCATCAAAACGAAGCTAGTGATACTAGTAACACAATTAAAACATGAACTTTAACAATTAAACAACTTTTAATCATCCAAAATCAAAGATTAAGCTAACCCACTTCAAAAGTTCAAACTAGTTACTCAAATCAACAAATCGAGCAAACAAAACATATATTCATGCTAGACACGAGCCATAGACACTAACTAACACAATTTCTAGTCAAAAACACGAATTTAAAGAAATCTAGAGTTTTAGAAATGTTACCCAAAATCGGTGAATTTGGTACCAAATCGAAGAGGATGATGAGAGGATCACGAATATGTAATTTGTTTTGAAGTTTGCTTCCCGATCCGGATTTAGATGATGATTTTATGAAGTTGGGGTTTGTGTGTGTTCTTGCTAGAGAGAAAGAGAGAGAGAGGGAGATGGTTGAATGGTGGTGATTGGGGTGGACTAGTTGACCTAGTCAACTAGTTTGCCCCGTGTCAATTTTAGTCCCTCGAGTTTAGAAGCGGGTGCGGGATTTAACCAAACGAAATATTTTAAAAACGCTCGAGTAAATGAGTGATGTTATAATTAAATAACGGAAATATTATGAACGTTAGTCAACGGAAACTACGAATTTAAATAACGAAAGGTATTATTTTAAAAAAAAAGACGGTGTTAAAATAAATTTAACGGAAAAACACGGGATGTTACAAATAATAATAATAATAATAATAAGAGTAATAATAAAAATAAGTAAAACTACCTCAAGAAAAAGTTCCAAAAATAATGACTTTGCCCGGGCTCGAGCCCACGACCTCCCGCTCGCACGAAAATTCCCCTAACCATTCAGCCAATTCTATTTTTCTGAATTAAATCATGACCCAATATATATATATATATATATATATATATATATATATATATATATATATATATATATATATATATATATATATATATATATATACCCCGTTCTATCTATTACAACTCACCAAGTTTTGTATAATTCGGCCCAACAGAGATTAATAGCCCAACATATTACCAAGCCCGATTAAAGGAATGAAGAAGCCCAATTAATCAAAGGTTTATGGTTTCAGTTTTCTTACTTCTTCTTATTATCTCAAAAAAATATGCCACAAGTAGGGATTGAACTTGTGACCTCTCGGTTAACAAGCACACACCCAAACCAAGTGACTACTCAATATATTCTTGAAATAATCTCCCCGTTTATTCATTTTAACCTACTGCTTCATCATTATCATCCTCTAATGTTGTCATCATCATTGATCATTGCAACATCACTTAAACTTTTCGTCATCTTAAACGTTATCTTTATCATCATATTCGCTATAAAGCACTAACATCATCATTATAATTGATGCATCCACATATCATATTAATAAGATGATCATCACTATCGTCATATTATACTCATTTTATTTGGAGTTTTGGTCCAAATTAAAACAATCCATTAGTTTAATCCACTAAATTAATAAAAAGTAATCAAAGTATAAACCCACTAACCACCCCACTATCTTAAAGTAAAATGAACTTTAGTTTATAAATTGAAACAACTACGAATGACAAACAAGTTGCAACCCTGGTCAGCCATTATGCAGTCTCTAATAATTAATATCTTTATGAAGGAGTTTAAAGGAAACACGTTGGTTTATAGAACAGAAATATTGCAGCGAATTTACTGTTCAGCTTCTTCTTCATTCCACTTGTTATTCGTTTGAACAGCAGCATCAACATATTGTAATTGAGTATGGGTCTGTTGGTATTCTGGCTAAGACAGAAAAAGGAGGGTGATAGAAGAGAGAGATAGTGACGGATTAGAGTGGAAGGTGGTGGTTTTGATGGGACAAACAGAAGCAATGGTGGAGGTGATGTAAGAGAGGTGTGAGTCAAGGTGGTGTCGTGAGAAGATGATCTAGGTGGATTGGGTTTTGTTTAAAGTGGTCTGACCGAAATATCGAGCAGTTGCAGGGTTGTGTTTGAAATCGAGCATGAGCTAGAGGTGGCATTTGAACTAGGAATTATGAATCGCAGGTAAATGGTGGTGTATTCTTGGGTGGGTTCGGTGATCAATTGAAGAAGAAAAATAGGAACATAATATTAGTTGTAAGATAGTATTGTGTAGTTGGTTTATGGGTGTGTGATAGTTCGTGAAGGAGCGCAACAATATCAATAGTATCGTAAATGAATTTCAGTAGTCTGGTTCGTTGTGTCTTGATGATTTATCATAAAGCTACAGTAATAGCAGCAAACAGAAATGAGCAGTATGTTTGGACGGTTTTTGTTTGAAAGGAATAGAAACAGAAACATAGGAGTTACAAACGTTTATGAGGGTGTTTGATTATCCATATGTATCTATGTGTATATATGGTTATAGTAGTATTGTAATAAGATAGATAAGATAGATAGGGATAGAATACGATGGGTAACAGAAAGTAGATCATATTTCAACACATATTAATCTAAGTATCAATTTAAAACAGTAATATCTTTTACGAACTCAAATCACGGGTATCAAAAAATAAAAGAAAATAAAAAGATGAAAATGGTAGCTAACTGATTTTGTTTGATAGTATTTGTAATTGTTTCTGAGAGTGGAGAGAATAAACGAGTTGATCATTTGTAAATGAGATTCAATCGTTATCAATAATTAAGAAATCGACTTTTAACAGAAATAATAAAAAAAATTTGAAAAAAAATAGAATTTGATTTTGATGTCTAACTGCTTACGTTCTTATTGTAATTGATTTTTACGAATTAGATAATCATCTACAGATGGGAAAAGGACCTGAAACAGAATCTGATCTTCTAAATCTATATATATATATATATATATATATATATATATATATATATATATATATATATATATATATATATATATATATATATATATATATATATATTCGGTTTTTATATAAATAATAAATTCATATTTAATAATTATTATAAAAAAATATATGCTAATTATAGTAATGATACTAATAATAATAATAATAATAATAATAATAATAATAATAATAATAATAATAATAATAATAATAATAACTATTGATAATAATAATAGTAAGGGTAGTAATAATAATCATAATATGATTATATTTATAATAACAATAATAATAATTTTATTAAGTTTAATAACATTTAATAATTGTGATAATAATAATGAAAATAATATTAGTAGTAATAATACTATAACAAATTATATTTTTCACACTTCATATCTACATATCAAATTAATAATAATACTCCTAATACTGATTTTAAAATTAGTAGTAATTTTTATAGTAATGAGGGTAATAACATTGATATAACCATTTTATTTTTAACTTGTAATAACTTTTAATATACTAATATTTCATATTACTATTAATTATGTAATACCTATAACAACACATTTGAATATTTAATATTTATATATATTAGATATATTACAACATACATATAATATTAATTGTGTACAGAATATATATATATATATATATATATATATATATATATATATATATATATATATATATATATATATATATATATATATATATATATATATATATATATATATATATTCATATATTTATTTTACTAATATCTTATTTATTTACAAACAATTGTTCGTGAATCGTCGAGAATGGTCAAAGGTCAAATGAATTCATGTAATCAGTTCAAAATTCCGTGACTCAATATTATAGACTTTGCTTATCTTGTCGATATCATATAAAGATTAAGTTTAAATTTGGTCGGAAATTTCTGGGTCGTCACAGATTGAGACTTTGATCTTCTGGAATATGTTAGTTTATATGTTACTCGATGTGTTTCATTTGTATGTGAACTTGTGAAATCATGATTTGCCATGAGATATATGCTCATCTAAGTGACATGTATGTTTTTTGAATGAAACTGAAAGGTCTGTAAATATTGATTAGACTGTACGAATTGGCTAGAGAGATGTCTTTGATTATTTTATCGCTAAAATTTTGGGATATTTTGAGATGACTCCAATTGGCCGTTCGTCAAAATCTATTTTCTATATTTTCTGAAAAATATTTCAAAACTGATGCGCGTGCTGAAACTGATTTAGTAAACCATAACTAGACCTCTTCTGATTTCTAACTTGTAGACATCGTATGAGGCTTTGGCTGAACTTTTTGGAATCAATTTTAAGTATAGTTGTGATCTGGATTTGGTCATAATTTTATGTGTTATGTGCTATGAGCTATAGTTGTATCTTTCTACGATGTATGAAATTTGAAGGCATGCTTTAATCTGCGAATATGCAATTTGCTTTATTATGAGTTGTAAAGTGTTACTTGACCTAGGTTTGACATGTTGACCATGTTTTCATGACCTACTGAGATGTTTGACTTTAGTTGACCATTTTGACCGAGTTGACTTTTGGTTTGACTTTGGTTGACTTGCTTGGATTAGTTGACTTTTACTTGTTTGTTGAGTCAGTCTGAGCAAAAGGACTTTGTGTACACTATGGGTTGACATAGTATGACCTATATGTGTATAATTAAGATGACTTACGTGATTAGGTTGTGTTTTCGATCGAGAGTGTTCAACTACGGTACATTTTGCTAAGATATTTCAAGTGCTGTTGCAAAGGTGAGTCTACAGTCCCTTTTTCATTAACATTTTTGGGATGAGATACATGCTGCTTTTGAAACTATTTCTTAAACTGTTTTTATAACTGTTTTACATATTAGGCACGAGTAACTTACCAGAATATACATATGAGTTCAGAACAAAAATCTCTTAGCTTGATTATATTAGTTACTTTATGTAAGCTCAACTTATAGGGACGGTACCGTTAGGTTTGACAAACCTCACCGCAACATAACTGGTGCTTATTTTGTTGTTACTCGTACACTTGATCGGTGTACCGCTTAGATAGGGTAAACTGAAGACGTGTAGCTCGGCTATACGTAAAGGTTAAAGCTTTATAATCAAGTGCTCATGATAAATGTATACTTTTACGTGTGATGACCCAGGAATTTCCGACCAAATTTAAACTTAATCTTTATATAATTCCGACGTGATAAGCAAAGTCTGTAATGTTGAGTCTCGAAAATTTTGGAAACTATGTTCATATATTCAAATTACCCTTTGACTATTTCCGAAGATTCACGAACAACTATTTGTAAATAGATATGTATATATTTAAATAAATATATATATATATATATATATATATATATATATATATATATATATATATATATGATTTGAAATATAATTTATGATGTAATTGTTAGAAATTAATTATGTAAAAATAATAATTATTATTTAAAACATATCTATATACAAATAAAGTATATTAAAAATAAATATTAAATAATTGTAATACTAACAATTTAATTATTGTGGCTGCTTTACTGTGTAAATGACATGTACAAATTATATTCTGTGTTTTTATGAAATGCACATACAAGACACACATACACAACAACAAATCACATCATCACCTTTTCTATATAATATTCATATACAAAGCATGATAATAATAAAATCCATCATCTCCTTACTCTTCTTTTTAATTCTGTCGACCATCTTCTATCATACATACCACTCTTGCTTTTACTATAAACAAGATATAAAATCACTCTTGGTTGTGACTGTTGTTCGAAAATCAACAAACACAAGACCATCAAATATCACCCGTTACTTGTATTGCATAATTTTTTTTTCTCTTTATTATTTAAGTTACCCTAACACAACCTACACCATAAACCACCACGATCAAAAGCTACTGCTATGTTATTCTAATTCGGCTTAACTACGATTCACCAATGAACCGCCACTACTACCTTGAATCATCACCACCTTGACACAACCTCACGACACCACCACCCAACACCTACAACCACCCTAAATTACCACCTCTGGCCACCTTTCTATATTCTCTCTCTCTCTCTCTCCTTTTCGTGAACTTCATCATCACCATAACATCAATAACTCAATGAGTTCTCTTCTTCTTTATGGTTATCGAACTAAACAAACCCAGGAATCCATAACTTTATTTGGGTTAACTTGACCTGCACCAAAATCTAATGGGTTACCATCCCCTTAACCCACCAAGAACCCCAAACCGTTTTCATGTTCCTATCATGTCGAGAAAACATCACCAACGTGTCACCACAAACCATCATCAAACCACCACCAAAAATCTGATGCTACGATTTTTTTTTTCTGTTTTAATCACGAAACCCAGATGATGAACAGTGATGGGAAAATAAAGAAGAAGACGATGAATAGTCTCCTGCTACTGCTCCTGTTAGTCGCTGTTGTACCCATACCACTGTACGTTATTCCATTTCTGTTCAACGACACAACAACACCAAGGAAGATATTAAACTGAACTGTAGGTTGTTTGGTTGTTACCTGGGCTCCTTTACGTGTAAAAGGATATATGAATCGGGTAGGCTGCTGCAGTCCATTAAGCAGAGTATTGGGCTAAGTTTTTGGGCTCAAGATTTTCACACTCAACCTCTTTGTTTAGGTATTATCATTATTATTGTTAGGATTATGGGTATTATTAATACTATTAAGATTTATTATTAATAGATGATGATGATATTATGGTGTGACGATTATGATGATGATAAGATTTAGTAATGATGGTGATCGAATATTAATGACGATGATATATAAGATAACGAAATTAAGGATGATGATGATGATGAGATGTGATTTTCATGATGATGATGAAAAGAAATAAAAAAAATAAATGATGAAACCCGTTGATATCTTGATGGTATTTAGGTGATAATGATAATTAGATGATGATGAAGTTGGGATATAAAAAAATATAAATAAATAAAACAGTTGTTTTACATAATAAATAAATAAGCGTTCGAGTTTTTACAAGAAAGAAATGAGCGGTTCTATGGTTTGGAGGGAAATGGTGGAGACGAGAGGTCATGAGTTGGAGCCCGGGCTCGGGCATTATTTTTTTTAGAAAAGAAGAAGAAGGATGCAGAAGTAAAAATTAAAAACAATTTAAGTTGGGTGTTATTTCAGAATCGAAACACATAGCGTAATGGTTAAGGATGTTATCGGGCTAGCGGGACGTCGCAGGTTCAAACCCGGACTTGGGAATTTTTTTTAGGACTACTCCTTTGAGGTAGTTACTTATCCATTCATTTTATTAATATTATCATCTTATTATTATTATTATTATTATTATTATTATTATTATTATTATTATTATTATTAATATAATACTAATCATATTATATATATATATATATATATATATATATATATATATATATATATATATATATATATATATATATATATATATATATATATATATATATTGATATAACTATATAAGAGATTAATCATATTAAATATAGACACAAATTAAATATATATAATACATAATTTAAGATATAATATACGAATCTGTTGGATTACGATTATATGTGTTAATATATATATAAATGATATAGGTTCGTGAATCCGAGGCCAACCATGCATTGTTCAATGTAGTCATATGTATTTTAACTACAAAATACAGTATAGTGAGTTTCATTTGAGCCCTTTTACTTTTTATATTTTTGGGACTGAGAATACATGCGCTGCTTTTATAACTGCTCTATTAAATGCTTTTGAAATATATTTTGAACTGAGAATACATGAATTGCTTTTATAAAATGTTTGACGAGATAGACACAAGAAAAACATTCCTCGAATGAATTATTATGCAGACAGAAGTTCTGCGGATTATTGTTGAATTATGTGGATATGATAATTGCCACCTTTGAATTATGTGGATATGATAATTGCCACGATTGAATTATGTGGATATGATAATTGCCACCATTGAATTATGTGGACATGATAATTGCCACCAATTGATATGAATGTTATGTATCGAGAGAATGATTTTATACACAGGTTATGTGTATGTTATTTTTGTGCACAAGATATGTGTACGGTTACTAAGATTTATGAAAGATGATTTCGTACACGAGAAAGGTGTACTGTATTTAAAGGATATCGCATGTACATTACAGGTGGGTATAGGATTCGGGCCCATTTGTACCATGCAGGATTTAAATCTTGTGGTCTATCAAAATGATTAATTTTATTGATTTATGATAAACCTATGAACTCACCAACCTTTTGGTTGACACTTGAATGCATGTTTATTCTTAGGTAAGAAAGAAATCTTCCGCTGTGCATTTGCTTATATTAGAGACATTACTTGGAGTCATTCATGACGTATTTCAAAAGACGTTGCATTCGAGTCGTTGAGTTCATCAAGATTATTATTAAGTCAATTATAGTTGGATATATTATCAGATGGTATGCATGTTGTCAACTTTCGATGTAATGAAAGATTGTATTTTCAAAAACGAATGCAATGTTTGTAAAAATGTATCATATAGAGGTCAAGTAACTCGCGATGTAATCAACTGTTATGAATCGTTTATAATCGATATGGACTTCGTCCGGATGGATTAGGACGGATTGTTTCAGTTGGTATCAGAGCGATGGTCTTAGCGAACCAAGTCTGCATTAGTGTGTCTAACTGATAAGTCGTTAGGATGCATTAGTGAGTCTGGACTTCGACCGTGTCTGCATGTCAAAAGTTTTGCTTTTCATTTCGTGTCGAAAATTTCCTGCTTATCATTCTTAGAGAATCACTTGCTTCTCACCCTTAGTCTAGACACATCTTATTGCATTAATTGCATGATTAGTGTATAGACAAAATTTATATCTTAGCATATCTGCTAATTCATATCTTAGCGTACCTGTTATTGTTACCAATGCCTGACAGCTTCCATAGATTCCTCCGTAACTTATGGAATTTTAGTATTATATATGCATATGAAAAATTATGTATTGCAGGGTACTAATCTATATCCTATAATCTATTTCTTATCGAAAATCCTTCATCTGATCATACGGGATGAATCCCTCAACCAGTTCGAGTCCCTCAGATTTCGATAGCTATTCCGATAGTTATTCCGACAGCTATTCCGATATGGAGTTTCACCTAAGCTCCGAAAGCAGTGTCACCAGAATGAACCAACCAATCATCCATCCCCAATTCATCTGATGAGTTCGTAGTCAACTTAATCAATGGAGACGCGAAGAAGGCGATCCTTTTCACCAACCGAATTTACCTCTTGGCGATGAACCTGAAGCACTTATCAGCGAACCAGTCCGAATCATCATTTTCACCCTCATTTTCCGAATATCTCACCACGATTATATTCTATCCACAATTCTAAACCTTATTCATCTGCTCGTTCCGACCGACAATCATTCCGGAGTAATAAGTCAACGAGCTTCGTGCCCGAGTTGTAGCCTTGGAAAATATGGTGCAAAACGTACCAGCTTCAGCAACATTACCGGCACCAATAGTACCATCAATAACAGCATCACTACCATCAACAATTCATGCCTCAACATCTCATTCTGTACCTCGAGTATAATCATCGTTCTATGTATCGTTCCACATCGATTATCTTCGTTCTTCATGATGATTAAGTAATCTCTAAATGTTTTAGAGATTATGTATTATAGTTCTAATGGTAAACCAAATGAGTTTAATATCATATTAACTCATTAAATCCATGATTACATCTGAAGAATATATATATGTATATATATTTTCATAAAGATTGTAATTAAAAATTCTTTAGTACAAACTGTTAATGATGAAAATATTTTAACGGGTAGGTAATACCCGAGGAATATTTAGATTTCGCATTAATAAGTTACACTGTACATTCTTTGAATCTGATTCAACAGTCATTTACTATCCTACTTGCAACCACAGCTATACGAATCCGTTCATCACAGAATAACCATTTTCATTCAATTTCATATTTGGATTTTGACCAATCAGAATCCAACAAGTGGCATAATGAAGAAAACATTTGACAAAATAAAATTTGTTAGAAACAAACAAATTAACTATGAGAAATTTTGTTAAGAATCCACGCTAACAAAATCCTAGCTAACTGTTCCTAGCTAACTGATTACATTTTATTTATCGCAATTTATTTTATCGCAATTTACATTCTCGCAATGTTATTTATCGTCATTAAATTTCTGTTATTTACTTTACGCACTTTATTTATCGTTATTTAATTTTCTGTTATTTATTTTACGCACTTTAAATATCGAGACACGTATACAAGGTTTTGACATATCATATCGACGCATCTATATATATTATTTGGAATCACCATAGACACTCTATATGCAGTAATGATCGAGTTCTCTATACAGGGTTGAGGTTAATTCTATAAAAATATATATAGTTTGAGTTGTGATCGAGTCAGAGACGTATATGAAATGTCCCGTTCTTATTGATTAAAAACGTTCCATATTAATTGATTTCGTTGCGAGGTTTTGACCTCTATATGAGACGTTTTTCAAAGACTACATTCATTTTTAAAACAAACCATAACCTTTATTTCATAAATAAAGGTTTAAAAAGCTTTACGTAGATTATCAAATAATGATAATCTAAAATATCCTGTTTACACACGACCATTACATAATGGTTTACAATACAAATATGTTACATCGAAATCAGTTTCTTGAATGCAGTTTTTACACAATATCATACAAACATGGACTCCAAATCTTGTCCTTATTTTAGTATGCAACAGCGGAAGCTCTTAATATTCACCTGAGAATAAACATGCTTTAAACGTCAACAAAAATGTTCGTGAGTTATAGGTTTAACCTATATATATCAAATCGTAACAATAGACCACAAGATTTCATATTTCAATACACATCCCATATATAGAGATAAAAATCATTCATATGGTGAACACCTGGTAACCGACATTAACAAGATGCATATATAAGAATATCCCCATCATTCCGGGACACCCTTCGGATATGATATAAATTTCGAAGTACTAAAGCATCCGGTACTTTGGATGGGGTTTGTTAGGCCCAATAGATCTATCTTTAGGATTCGCGTCAATTAGGGTGTCTGTTCCCTAATTCTTAGATTACCAGACTTAATAAAAAGGGGCATATTCGATTTCGATAATTCAACCATAGAATGTAGTTTCACGTACTTGTGTCTATTTTGTAAATCATTTAAAAAACCTGCATGTATTCTCATCCCAAAAATATTAGATTTTAAAAGTGGGACTATAACTCACTTTCACAGATTTTTACTTCGTCGGGAAGTAAGACTTGGCCACTGGTTGATTCACGAACCTATAACAATATATACATATATATCAAAGTATGTTCAAAATATATTTACAACACTTTTAATATATTTTGATGTTTTAAGTTTATTAAGTCAGCTGTCCTCGTTAGTAACCTACAACTAGTTGTCCACAGTTAGATGTACAGAAATAAATTGATAAATATTATCTTGAATCAATCCACGACCCAGTGTATACGTATCTCAGTATTGATCACAACTCAAACTATATATATTTTGGAATCAACCTCAACCCTGTATAGCTAACTCCAACATTCACATATAGAGTGTCTATGGTTGTTCCGAAATATATATAGATGTGTCGACATGATAGGTCGAAACATTGTATACGTGTCTATGGTATCTCAAGATTACATAATATACAATACAAGTTGATTAAGTTATGGTTGGAATAGATTTGTTACCAATTTTCACGTAGCTAAAATGAGAAAAATTATCCAATCTTGTTTTACCCATAACTTCTTCATTTTAAATCCGTTTTGAGTGAATCAAATTGCTATGGTTTCATATTGAACTCTATTTTATGAATCTAAACAGAAAAGTATAGGTTTATAGTCGGAAAAATAAGTTACAAGTCGTTTTTGTAAAGGTAGTCATTTCAGTCGAAAGAACGACGTCTAGATGACCATTTTAGAAAACATACTTCCACTTTGAGTTTAATCATAATTTTTGGATATAGTTTCATGTTCATAATAAAAATCATTTTCTCAGAATAACAACTTTAAAATCAAAGTTTATCATAGTTTTTAATTAACTAACCCAAAACAGCCCGCGGTGTTACTACGACGGCGTAAATCCGGTTTTACGGTGTTTTTCGTGTTTCCAGGTTTTAAATCATTAAGTTAGCATATCATATAGATATAGAACATGTGTTTAGTTGATTTTAAAAGTCAAGTTAGAAGGATTAACTTTTTTTTGCGAACAAGTTTAGAATTAACTAAACTATGTTCTAGTGATTACAAGTTTAAACCTTCGAATAAGATAGCTTTATATGTATGAATCGAATGATGTTATGAACATCATTACTACCTTAAGTTCCTTGGATAAACCTACTGGAAAAGAGAAAAATGGATCTAGCTTCAATGGATCCTTGGATGGCTCGAAGTTCTTGAAGCAGAATCATGACACGAAAACAAGTTCAAGTAAGATCATCACTTGAAATAAGATTGTTATAGTTATAGAAATTGAACCAAAGTTTGAATATGATTATTACCTTGTATTAGAATGATAACCTACTGTAAGAAACAAAGATTTCTTGAGGTTGGATGATCACCTTACAAGATTGGAAGTGAGCTAGCAAACTTGAAAGTATTCTTGATTTTATGAAACTAGAACTTTTGGAATTTATGAAGAACACTTAGAACTTGAAGATAGAACTTGAGAGAGATCAATTAGATGAAGAAATTTGAAGAATGAAAGTGTTTGTAGGTGTTTTTGGTCGTTGGTGTATGGATTAGATATAAAGGATATGTAATTTTGTTTTCATGTAAATAAGTCATGAATGATTACTCATATTTTTGTAATTTTATGAGATATTTCATGCTAGTTGCCAAATGATGGTTCCCACATGTGTTAGGTGACTCACATGGGCTGCTAAGAGCTGATCATTGGAGTGTATATACCAATAGTACATACATCTAAAAGCTGTGTATTGTACGAGTACGAATACGGGTGCATACGAGTAGAATTGTTGATGAAACTGAACGAGGATGTAATTGTAAGCATTTTTGTTAAGTAGAAGTATTTTGATAAGTGTATTGAAGTCTTTCAAAAGTGTATAAATACATATTAAAACACTACATGTATATACATTTTAACTGAGTCGTTAAGTCATCGTTAGTCGTTACATGTAAGTGTTGTTTTGAAACCTTTAGGTTAACGATCTTGTTAAATGTTGTTAACCCAATGTTTATAATATCAAATGAGATTTTAAATTATTATATTATCATGATATTATCATGTATGAATATCTCTTAATATGATATATATACATTAAATGTCTTTACAACGATAATCGTTACATATATGTCTCGTTTAAAAATCATTAAGTTAGTAGTCTTGTTTTTACATATGTAGTTCATTGTTAATACACTTAATGATATGTTTACTTATCATAGTATCATGTTAACTATATATATATCCATATATATGTCATCATATAGTTTTTACAAGTTTTAACGTTCGTGAATCACC
Source organism: Rutidosis leptorrhynchoides (assembly GCF_046630445.1). Taxonomy (NCBI): domain Eukaryota; kingdom Viridiplantae; phylum Streptophyta; class Magnoliopsida; order Asterales; family Asteraceae; genus Rutidosis; species Rutidosis leptorrhynchoides. Next base: position 305,090,964 of record NC_092334.1, read on the forward strand.
GGTCAACTTGGGTGGTCAATTGTCTATATGAAACATATTTCAATTAATCAAGTCTTAACAAGTTTGATTGCTTAACATGTTGGAAACATTTAATCATGTAAATATCAATCTCAATTAATATATATAAACATGGAAAAGTTCGGGTCACTACAGTACCTACCCGTTAAATAAATTTCGTCCCGAAATTTTAAGCTGTTGAAGGTGTTGACGAATCTTCTGGAAATAAATGCGGGTATTTCTTCTTCATCTGATCTTCACGCTCCCAGGTGAACTCGGGTCCTCTACGAGCATTCCATCGAACCTTAACAATTGGTATCTTGTTTTGCTTAAGTCTTTTAACCTCACGATCCATTATTTCGACGGGTTCTTCGATGAATTGAAGTTTTTCGTTGATTTGGATTTCATCTAACGGAATAGTGAGATCTTCTTTAGCAAAACAATTTCTTTAAATTCGAGACGTGGAAAGTGTTATGTATAGCCGCGAGTTGTTGAGGTAACTCTAGTCGGTAAGCTACTGGTCCGATACGATCAATAATCTTGAATGGTCCAATATACCTTGGATTTAATTTCCCTCGTTTACCAAATCGAACAACGCCTTTCCAAGGTGAAACTTTAAGCATGACCATCTCTCCAATTTCAAATTCTATATCTTTTCTTTTAATGTCAGCGTAGCTCTTTTGTCGACTTTGGGCGGTTTTCAACCGTTGTTGAATTTGGATGATCTTCTCGGTAGTTTCTTGTATAATCTCCGGACCCGTAATCTGTCTATCCCCCACTTCACTCCAACAAATCGGAGACCTGAACTTTCTACCATAAAGTGCTTCAAACGGCGCCATCTCAATGCTTGAATGGTAGCTGTTGTTGTAGGAAAATTCTGCTAACGGTAGATGTCGATCCCAACTGTTTCCGAAATCAATAACACATGCTCGTAGCATGTCTTCAAGCGTTTGTATCGTCCTTTCGCTCTGCCCATCAGTTTGTGGATGATAGGCAGTACTCATGTCTAGACGAGTTCCTAATGCTTGCTGTAATGTCTGCCAGAATCTTGAAATAAATCTGCCATCCCTATCAGAGATAATAGAGATTGGTATTCCATGTCTGGAGATGACTTCCTTCAAATACAGTCGTGCTAACTTCTCTATCTTGTCATCTTCTCTTATTGGCAAGAAGTGTGCTAATTTGGTGAGACGGTCAACTATTACCTAAATAGTATCAAAACCACTTGCAGTCCTTGGCAATTTAGTGATGAAATCCATGGTAATGTTTTCCCATTTCCATTCCGGGATTTCGGGTTGTTGAAGTAGACCTGATGGTTTCTGATGCTCAGCTTTGACCTTAGAACACGTCAAACATTCTCCTACGTATTTAGCAACATCGGCTTTCATACCCGGCCACCAAAAATGTTTCTTGAGATCCTTGTACATCTTCCCCGTTCCAGGATGTATTGAGTATCTGGTTTTATGAGCTTCTCTAAGTACCATTTCTCTCATATCTCCAAATTTTGGTACCCAAATCCTTTCAGCCCTATACCGGGTTCCGTTTTCCCGAATATTAAGATGCTTCTCCGATCCTTTGGGTATTTCATCCTTTAAATTTCCCTCTTTTAAAACTCCTTGTTGCGCCTCCTTTATTTGAGTAGTAATGTTATTATGAATCATTATATTCATAGATTTTACTCGAATGGGTTCTCTGTCCTTCCTGCTCAAGGCATCGGCTACCACATTTGCCTTCCCCGGGTGGTAACTAATCTCAAAGTCGTAATCATTCAATAATTCAATCCACCTACGCTGCCTCATATTCAGTTGTTTCTGATTAAATATGTGTTGAAAACTTTTGTGGTCGGTATATATAATACTTTTGACCCCATATAAGTAGTGCCTCCAAGTCTTTAATGCAAAAACAACCGCGCCTAATTCCAAATCATGCGTCGTATAATTTTGTTCGTGAATCTTCAATTGTCTAGACGCATAAGCAATCACCTTCGTTCGTTGCATTAATACACAACCGAGACCTTGCTTTGATGCATCACAATAAATCACAAAATCATCATTCCCTTCAGGCAATGACAATATAGGTGCCGTAGTTAGCTTTTTCTTCAATAACTGAAACGCTTTCTCTTGTTCATCATTCCATTCAAATTTCTTCCCTTTATGCGTTAATGCAGTCAAGGGTTTTGCTATTCTGGAAAAGTCTTGGATGAACCTTCTGTAGTAACCAGCTAGTCCTAAAAACTGGCGTATGTGTTTCGGAGTTTTCGGGGTTTCCCACTTTTCAACAGTTTCTATCTTTGCCGGATCCACCTTAATACCTTCTTTGTTCACTATGTGACCGAGGAATTGAACTTCTTCCAACCAAAATGCACACTTTGAAAACCTAGCGTACAATTCTTCCTTCCTCAATACTTCTAACACCTTTCTCAAATGTTCACCGTGTTCTTGGTCATTCTTTGAGTAAATAAGTATGTCATCAATGAAAACAATGACAAACTTGTCAAGGTATGGTCCACACACTCGGTTCATAAGGTCCATGAACACAGCTGGTGCATTAGTTAAACCAAACGGCATGACCATAAACTCGTAATGACCGTAACGTGTTCTGAAAGCAGTCTTTGGAATATCATCTTCTTTCACCCGCATTTGATGATACCCGGAACGTAAGTCAATCTTTGAATAAACAGACGAGCCTTGTAGTTGATCAAATAAGTCATCGATTCTCGGTAGTGGGTAGCGGTTCTTGATGGTAAGTTTGTTCAACTCTCGATAGTCGATACACAACCTGAATGTACCATCTTTCTTCTTGACAAACAAAACAGGAGCTCCCCACGGTGATGTGCTTGGTCGAATGAAACCACGCTCTAAAAGTTCTTGTAATTGGATTTGTAGTTCTTTCATCTCGCTGGGTGCGAGTCTGTAAGGAGCACGAGCTATTGGTGCAGCTCCTGGTACAAGATCTATTTGAAATTCAATGGATCGATGTGGGGGTAATCCCGGTAATTCTTTCGGAAATACATCAGGAAATTCTTTTGCGACGGGAACATCATTGATGCTCTTTTCTTCAGTTTGTACTTTCTCGACGTGTGCTAGAACAGCATAGCAACCTTTTCTTATTAGTTTTTGTGCCTTCAAATTACTAATAAGATGTAGCTTCGTGTTGCCCTTTTCTCCGTACACCATTAAGGGTTTTCCTTTTTCTCGTATAATGCGAATTGCATTTTTGTAACAAACGATCTCCGCTTTCACTTCTTTCAACCAGTCCATACCGATTATCACATCAAAACTCCCTAACTCTACTGGTATCAAATCAATCTTAAATGTTTCGCTAACCAGTTTAATTTCTCGATTCCGACATATATTATCTGCTGAAATTAATTTACCATTTGCTAATTCGAGTAAAAATTTACTATCCAAAGGCGTCAATGGACAACTTAATTTAGCACAAAAATCTCTACTCATATAGCTTCTATCCGCACCCGAATCAAATAAAACGTAAGCAGATTTATTGTCAATAAGAAACGTACCCGTAACAAGCTCCGGGTCTTCCTGTGCCTCTGCCGCATTAATATTGAAAACTCTTCCACGGCCTTGTCCATTCGTGTTCTCCTGGTTCGGGCAATTTCTAATAATGTGGCCCGGTTTTCCACATTTATAACAAACTACATTGGCATAACTTGCTCCGACACTACTTGCTCCGCCATTACTCGTTCCGACACCATTTGTTCCTTTCGTTCTATTAACCCCTGGTCCGTAGACCTCACACTTCGCCGCGCTATGACCATTTCTTTTACACTTGTTGCAAAATTTGGTGCAGAACCCCGAGTGATTCTTTTCACACCTTTGGCATAGCTGCTTCTGATTGTTGTTGTTGTTGCGGTTATTATTGTTGTTGGGATGATTGTTGTAGTTGATGTTGTTGTTGTTGTTGGGCCGTTTGTTGTAGTTGCGATTGATGTTGCGATTGTTGGGATAATTGTTGCGATTATTGTTGTAATTGCTGTTGTTATTGTATTGGTGATTCTTATCACCGTTTTCCTCCCACTTTCTTTTGACTTGCTTCACATTGGCCTCTTCAGCAGTCTGTTCTTTAATTCTTTCTTCAATTTGGTTCACGAGTTTGTGAGCCATTCTACATGCCTGTTGTATGGAGGCGGGCTCGTGTGAACTTATATCTTCTTGGATTCTTTCCGGTAATCCTTTCACAAACGCGTCGATCTTCTCTTCCTCATCTTCGAATGCTCCCGGACACAATAGGCACAATTCTGTGAATCGTCTTTCGTACGTGGTAATATCAAATCCTTGGGTTCGTAACCCTCTAAGTTCTGTCTTGAGCTTATTGACCTCGGTTCTGGGACGGTACTTCTCGTTCATCAAGTGCTTGAATGCTGACCACGGTAGTGCGTACGCATCGTCTTGTCCCACTTGCTCTAGATAGGTATTCCACCATGTTAACGCAGAACCTGTGAAGGTATGCGTAGCGTACTTTACTTTGTCCTCTTCAGTACACTTACTTATGGCAAACACCGATTCGACCTTCTCGGTCCACCGTTTCAATCCGATCGGTCCTTCGGTTCCATCAAATTCCAAAGGTTTGCAGGCAGTGAATTCTTTGTAGGTGCATCCTACACGATTTCCTGTACTGCTAGATCCAAGGTTATTGTTGGTATGTAGCGCAGCCTGTACTGCGGCTATGTTTGAAGCTAGAAAAGTACGGAATTCCTCTTCATTCATATTCACGGTGTGTCGAGTAGTCGGTGCCATTTCCTTCAAAATAATTAAATGGAACAAGTTAATCATACAGAATATTAAGAGTAGTTAATAGTATTTCGTAGCATAATATGAACTCATTTATAAAAGCTTTTTCTTCATATTAGCGTTTTATAAGTTTAAATTCGGGTAGTACCTACCTGTTAAGTTCATACTTAGTAGCTAATATACAATTCAACTACTACAATTCTATATGAAAAACTGATTATAATAATATTTCGCGTTCAAACTTTTATACAATATTTTACAAACTTATAATACCGCTTATTTTACATAAAGCATGAAATATAGCACACAATAACTTTGATACAAGATAGTTGTGAAGATAATTCTAGCTAGTACACAAGTCGTTCAGCAAAGGCAATAAAGACACGTAATTCATACGTCCAGAAACAAGTCATGCATTCTGGTTTTACTAGGACTACTTCCCATCCTTGGTCTTGTGCAACATAACCGTTATGGCCGTTGATAAGACAGCGTGTTGTAACGTCGTCAAAGGGACGAGGGTTACGTAATGTCCAACAGTCCCGTAATAATCTAAAAACCTCATTTCTTACCCCAATTACCGACTCCGTCACTTGTGGAAACGTTTTGTTTAATAGTTGTAGCCCGATGTTCTTGTTCTCACTTTGGTGAGAAGCGAACATTACTAATCCGTAAGCATAACATGCTTCTTTATGTTGCATGTTAGCCGCTTTTTCTAAATCACGAAGTCCAATATTCGGATATATTGAGTCAAAATAATTTCTTAACCCGTTGCGTAAAATAGCATTTGGGTTCCCCGCAATATATGCGTCAAAGTAAACACATCGTAACTTATGGGTTTCCTAATGTGATATCCCCCATCTTTCAAACGAAAGTCTCTTATAAACCAAGACATTCTTGGAACGTTCTTCGAATGTCTTACAAACTGATCTCGCCTTAAATAGTTGTGCCGAGGAATTCTGGCCGACTCTAGACAAGATTTCATCAATCATGTCTCCGGGTAGGTCTCTTAAAATATTGGGTTGTCTATCCATTTTGTGTTTTTAAACTGTAAAATAGACAAGAGTTAGATTCATAAAAAAAAATACTTATTAATACAAGCAATTTTTACATATATCATAAAGCATAAGAACACTATATTACATATATTACACCACACGAATACAACTATCTTATTCCGACTCGCTCGTTTCTTCTTCTTCGGTTTTGGTTCGTTTTGCCAAGTTTCTAGGGATATATGATGTTCCCCTAATACGAGCCGTCGTTGTCCACATTGGTTTAGAAAAACCTGGTGGTTTAGAGGTTCCCGGGTCATTGTTACAACTTAAGGACTTCGGGCGTTGACGATACATATAAAGTTCATCGGGGTTGGAATTAGATTTCTCTATTTTTATGCCCTTTCCCTTATTATTTTCTTTTGCCTTTTTAAATTCAGTTGGGGTAATTTCTATAACATCATCGGAATTCTCGTCGGAATCCGATTCATCGGAGAATTGGTAATCCTCCCAATATTTTGCTTCCTTGGCGGAAACCCCATTGACCATAATTAACCTTGGTCGGTTGGTTGAGGATTTTCTTTTACTTAACCGTTTTATTATTTCCCCCACCGGTTCTATTTCTTCATCCGGTTCCGATTCTTCTTCCGGTTCCGATTCTTCTTCCGGTTCCGACTCTTCTTCCGGTTCCTCTTCGGGAACTTGTGAATCAGTCCACGAATCATTCCAATTTACATTTGACTCTTCATTATTATTAGGTGAGTCAATGGGACTTGTTCTAGAGGTAGACATCTATCAAATAATATCAAACGCGTTAAGAGATTAATATATCACATAATATTCACATGTTAAAAATATATAGTTTCCAACAAAATTTGTTAAGCAATCATTTTTCAAGTAAACACGGTCGAATTCCAGACTCACTAATGCATCCTAACAAACTCGATAAGACACACTAATGAAAAATTCTGGTTCTCTAAGACCAACGCTCGGATACCAACTGAAATGTCCCGTTCTTATTGATTAAAAACGTTCCATATTAATTGATTTCGTTGCGAGGTTTTGACCTCTATATGAGACGTTTTTCAAAGACTGCATTCATTTTTAAAACAAACCATAACCTTTATTTCATAAATAAAGGTTTAAAAAGCTTTACGTAGATTATCAAATAATGATAATCTAAAATATCCTGTTTACACACGACCATTACATAATGGTTTACAATACAAATATGTTACATCGAAATCAGTTTCTTGAATGCAGTTTTTACACAATATCATACAAACATGGACTCCAAATCTTGTCCTTATTTTAGTATGCAACAGCGGAAGCTCTTAATATTCACCTGAGAATAAACATGCTTTAAACGTCAACAAAAATGTTGGTGAGTTATAGGTTTAACCTATATATATCAAATCGTAACAATAGACCACAAGATTTCATATTTCAATACACATCCCATACATAGAGATAAAAATCATTCATATGGTGAACACCTGGTAACCGACATTAACAAGATGCATATATAAGAATATCCCCATCATTCCGGGACACCCTTCGGATATGATATAAATTTCGAAGTACTAAAGCATCCGGTACTTTGGATGGGGTTTGTTAGGCCCAATAGATCTATCTTTAGGATTCGCGTCAATTAGGGTGTCTGTTCTCTAATTCTTAGATTACCAGACTTAATAAAAAGGGGCATATTCGATTTCGATAATTCAACCATAGAATGTAGTTTCATGTACTTGTGTCTATTTTGTAAATCATTTATAAAACCTGTATGTATTCTCGTCCCAAAAATATTAGATTTTAAAAGTGGGACTATAACTCACTTTCACAGATTTTTACTTCGTCGGGAAGTAAGACTTGGCCACTGGTTGATTCACGAACCTATAACAATATATACATATATATCAAAGTATGTTCAAAATATATTTACAACACTTTTAATATATTTTGATGTTTTAAGTTTATTAAGTCAGCTGTCCTCGTTAGTAACCTACAACTAGTTGTCCACAGTTAGATGTACAGAAATAAATCGATAAATATTATCTTGAATCAATCCACGACCCAGTGTATACGTATCTCAGTATTGATCACAACTCAAACTATATATATTTTGGAATCAACCTCAACCCTGTATAGCTAACTCCAACATTCACATATAGAGTGTCTATGGTTGTTCCGAAATATATATAGATGTGTCGACATGATAGGTCGAAACATTGTATACGTGTCTATGGTATCTCAAGATTACATAATATACAATACAAGTTGATTAAGTTATGGTTGGAATAGATTTGTTACCAATTTTACGTAGCTAAAATGAGAAAAATTATCCAATCTTGTTTTACCCATAACTTCTTCATTTTAAATCCGTTTTGAGTGAATCAAATTGCTATGGTTTCATATTGAACTCTATTTTATGAATCTAAACATAAAAGTATAGGTTTATAGTCGGAAAAATAAGTTACAAGTCGTTTTTGTAAAGGTAGTCATTTCAGTCGAAAGAACGACGTCTAGATGACCATTTTAGAAAACATACTTCCACTTTGAGTTTAATAATAATTTTTGGATATAGTTTCATGTTCATAATAAAAATCATTTTCTCAGAATAACAACTTTAAAATCAAAGTTTATCATAGTTTTTAATTAACTAACCCAAAACAGCCCGCGGTGTTACTACGACGGCGTAAATCCGGTTTTACGGTGTTTTTCGTGTTTCCAGGTTTTAAATCATTAAGTTAGCATATCATATAGATATAGAACATGTGTTTAGTTGATTTTAAAAGTCAAGTTAGAAGGATTAACTTTTGTTTGCGAACAAGTTTAGAATTAACTAAACTATGTTCTAGTGATTACAAGTTTAAAACTTCGAATAAGATAGCTTTATATGTATGAATCGAATGATGTTATGAACATCATTACTACCTTAAGTTCCTTGGATAAACCTACTGAAAAAGCGAAAAATGGATCTAGCTTCAATGGATCCTTGGATGGCTCGAAGTTCTTGAAGCAGAATCATGACACGAAAACAAGTTCAAGTAAGATCATCACTTGAAATAAGATTGTTATAGTTATAGAAATTGAACCAAAGTTTGAATATGATTATTACCTTGTATTAGAATGATAACCTACTGTAAGAAACAAAGATTTCTTGAGGTTGGATGATCACCTTACAAGATTGGAAGTGAGCTAGCAAACTTGAAAGTATTCTTGATTTTATGAAACTAGAACTTTTGAAATTTATGAAGAACACTTAGAACTTGAAGATAGAACTTGAGAGAGATCAATTAGATGAAGAAAATTGAAGAATGAAAGTGTTTGTAGGTGTTTTTGGTCGTTGGTGTATGGATTAGATATAAAGGATATGTAATTTTGTTTTCATGTAAATAAGTCATGAATGATTACTCATATTTTTGTAATTTTATGAGATATTTCATGCTAGTTGCCAAATGATGGTTCCCACATGTGTTAGGTGACTCACATGGGCTGCTAAGAGCTGATCATTGGAGTGTATATACCAATAGTACATACATCTAAAAGCTGTGTATTGTACGAGTACGAATACGGGTGCATACGAGTAGAATTGTTGATGAAACTGAACGAGGATGTAATTGTAAGCATTTTTGTTAAGTAGAAGCATTTTGATAAGTGTATTGAAGTCTTTCAAAAGTGTATAAATACATATTAAAACACTACATGTATATACATTTTAACTGAGTCGTTAAGTCATCGTTAGTCGTTACATGTAAGTGTTGTTTTGAAACCTTTAGGTTAACGATCTTGTTAAATGTTGTTAACCCAATGTTTATAATATCAAATGAGATTTTAAATTATTATATTATCATGATATTATCATGTATGAATATCTCTTAATATGATATATATACATTAAATGTCTTTACAACGATAATCGTTACATATATGTCTCGTTTAAAAATCATTAAGTTAGTAGTCTTGTTTTTACATATGTAGTTCATTGTTAATATACTTAATGATATGTTTACTTATCATAGTATCATGTTAACTATATATATATCCATATATATGTCATCATATAGTTTTTACAAGTTTTAACGTTCGTGAATCACCGGTCAACTTGGGTGGTCAATTGTCTATATGAAACATATTTCAATTAATCAAGTCTTAACAAGTTTGATTGCTTAACATGTTGGAAACATTTAATCATGTAAATATCAATCTCAATTAATATATATAAACATGGAAAAGTTCGGGTCACTACAGTATACGGGTCACGACACGTATTAATTAATTCGAATATTATATATTAAACTATATATGAATTATTGGACTGTTAACTGTGGACTATCGACTGTGGACGAATACTATCGAACAATTAAAATGAATTAAAATACTGATTATAACATATGAAACTAAATAATTCTTCAAGTTTGCCACTTGATTTCATCTTAAACCTCATTTGTATCTTGACGATTCCAATCTGCGTTAAAACTTTCATGATTCTTGAAAACACCCCAATCGAGAGGATGAACCAACCGCACTTTATCTACGGAAGAAAAGATTGATGCATATAGTTATGCACCTGAAAACTCTCGGAACCTGAGTAAATGGTTAACCCGTATCCGTGCTAGCTTCTTTGGCGTTGTTATTACCGAAAATAATTTTGCAATCCCTTTTCAAAGTAGTCAATTTTGTCACAGCTCCAGCAAGTCAACTTCGAATTTTCGTTCGAAACAATCTTATTATAACCTTAATATATATGCGTGCTCTTTTATTGTTATCAGGGAACCTTTTATATTCCATCATTTAACCAGCAGATGTACCAGCAACCTCATTGCTACTTGGCTTAAATCTCTTCGACAAATCATTATATTTATCTATTGAAGTCTTATCATAAACTCATCGGCATCTTGTAACGAGAATTGCCATACCAATTGCCAGATATTAGCAATCAGTATTTTGAATCTCTCAGCGTTTCTACATCAAAAGTTATATATACATATAACATTTATCTCTTAGGATCATGATCTCTCATTCTGAAACTCTGAACAACACTCTAGACTACGAATCAATTCTTTAAATTTTGAGAATGCTGATAAAGCAGCGAAAACTGACGATGACTTAAACAGTCAACAATATGATGATAAAGAATGGAGTGTTGAAAACGCTCAATAGAAAATTTAGTACCAAAAAACGGATTATGCAAAACTATGAAGGAAGCCGTAGACAAATCACAAAGACTAAACTTGTATTCAAAGAATCCAAATGATTCAATGCCTGCTGAAGTCTTTAACGAATAACTTGCTCCGTGCTCATGTTAAAATCTTGCGAAAAATCTTCCTTCATCAACCATCGAACTTAGAAATTCCAAGATATCATCATATCTTTCATTATAAATATCCTCCATAGGTCTGAAGATATTTTCATAACTATTCTTATCTAAAATCATTAATCTCTTCGTGCTATCGGTGTTACATCATATAGAAACTGTTAGTTTCTATATACTGTAAAACTTTCGAGCTTAAAATATGAATGTTATCAGTAATGTTGGGAACTGATGCATGAGTTAGTATAATATAATGACACTTGATCAACGTGATTATATTACAGTAAGTCATGCTGAGTTTCTAATGGAACGTGATGATTCACAGATTATAACGTCATCATGTGTCATGTTACATAACTATTTCATTCTGCTTAACTTCTGAACATATCAAGAAAATCTATTCTTGATAGTTCTATTCTCAGTAATTCTGAGAATTTGACAAATCAAATCGTGCTATTACGTTCTTTCTTGTTTAGAACATTAAGTTCATTCGAAACTTCATACTTACGAATTCTGGACCATTACTCGCTTTACTAGAGGTCAAGAAGGGAATAAAAAGGCAAAGAACTCCAAAATATAAGAGAAAATATAAAGCCCAAAAACAACACGGAGGTTACAAACCGTGGATGTTAATACGAATAGCAACATAAAGACATAGTAGAATTAAGAATAGTATCACCCAAGGTAATAGTAGAAGTAAACAGATTTTTGTGATGGAAGATTGAAAAGAAGGATGACAGAAATGATAATTAGGAAAATATCAAGGATTAGAACTGGATTAAGCATTTTTCCAATCTTTTGGATATATGAACTGAGAAAGAAGGTATAGAAGTGGTGGAAACTAATGGAACGGAAAAGGTAAATTTATAATGGAAATATCAGATGTAGTAATCAGGGCAGATCACCGTATTTAATTATAGAGATCTTAATTTTCTTATTCGCTAAAGAATCAAATCTTTTAGGTTTCGGAGATTTTCTTTAAATCCATTGAATTCCGGAATTCAACCCTCTACGTCAAAAGTTATGACGAAATTTATTTCCCTCATTACACTATTTTGGGATAGCTTCACTCGTACTCTTCATAAAAATGATTTGTTTTATCCATATCACTCACTAATGATAAAACTCTATTTATCAGCTCATATTCGTCAGGAAAACATATTTATTGTTAGCCATGATGACTTCACTCAAATTTCGGGACGAAATTTCTTTAACGGGTAGGTACTGTGATGACCCGGGAATTTCCGACCAAATTTAAACTTAATCTTTATATAATTCCGACACGATAAGCAAAGTCTGTAATGTTAAGTCTCGAAAATTTTGGAAACTATGTTCATATATTCAAATTACCCTTTGACTATTTCCGAAGATTCATGAACAACTATTTGTAAATAGATATGTATATATTTAAATAAATATATATATGATTTGAAATATAATTTATGATGTAATTGTTAGAAATTAATTATGTAAAAATAATAATTATTATTTAAAACATATCTATATACAAATAAAGTATATTAAAAATAAATATTAAATAATTGTAATACTCATTGATGTTCCGATTAATATTAAGCAAGTTAAATTCAAACTGATAACATTTTAAAATAAACGGTGATCCGAAAATGAGTTCTATAAATTTTAGGCTTATTAAAAATGTATTTAGAAACTATTTGTTGAATTCTAAAACTTTTCATATTTTACTTAGGGATTGGAGTGAATAATTAATGTAATTTTTATTTAATAGTTAGTGACTGAATTCTATACCATAATGACCAAAATAAATAAAGATATTTAATTTAAAAATTTAGAAATTTTTCGAAGAGTTTTATCCGCCACTGTGTAACAATTGAGTACGATGTACCACTCCGATAATTGACGTCGGTAACTAACAATTTAATTATTGTGGCTGCTTTACTGTGTAAATGACATGTACAAATTATATTCTGTGTTTTTATGAAATGCACATACAAGACACACATACACAACAACAAATCACATCATCACCTTTTCTATATAATATTCATATACAAAGCATGATAATAATAAAATCCATCATCTCCTTACTCTTCTTTTTAATTCTGTCGACCATCTTCTATCATACATACCACTCTTGCTTTTACTATAAACAAGATATAAAATCACTCTTGGTTGTGACTGTTGTTCGAAAATCAACAAACACAAGACCATCAAATATCACCCGTTACTTATATTGCATAATTTTTTTTTTCTCTTTATTATTTAAGTTACACTAACACAACCTACACCATAAACCACCACGATCAAAAGCTACTGCTATGTTATTCTAATTCGGCTTAACTACGATTCACCAATGAACCGCCACTACTACCTTGAATCATCACCACCTTGACACAACCTCACGACACCACCACCCAACACCTACAACCACCTTAAATTACCACCTCTGGCCACCTTTCTCTATTCTTTCTCTCTCTCTCTCTCTCTCTCTCTCTCTCTCCTTTTCGTGAACTTCATCATCACCATAACATCAACAACTCAACGAGTTCTCTTCTTCTTTATGGTTATCGAACTAAACAAACCTAGGAATCCAAAACTTTATTTGGATTAACTTGACCTGCACCAAAATCTAATGGGTTACCATCCCCTTAACCCACCAAGAACCCCAAACCGTTTTCATGTTCCTGTCATGTCGAGAAAACATCACCAACGTGTCACCACAAACCATCATCAAACCACCACCAAAAATCTGATGCTACGATTTTTTTTTTTTTTTTGTTTTAATCACGAAACTCAGATGATGAACAGTGATGGGAAAATAAAGAAGAAGACGATGAATAGTCTCCTGCTACTGCTCCTGTTAGTCGCTGCTGTACCCATACCACTGTACATTATTCCATTTCTGTTCAATGACACAACAACACCAAGGAAGATATTAAACTGAACTGTAGGTTGTTTGGTTGTTACCTGGGCTCCTTTACGTGTAAAAGGATATATGAATCGGGTGGGCTGCTGCAGTCCATTAAGCAGAGTATTGGGCTAAGTTTTTGGGCTCAAGATTTTCACACTCAACCTCTTTGTTTAGGTATTATCATTATTATTGTTAGGATTATGGGTATTATTAATACTATTAAGATTTATTATTAATAGATGATGATGATATTATGGTGTGACGATTATGATGATGATAAGATTTAGTAATGATGGTGATCGAATATTAATGACGATGATACATAAGATAACGAAATTAAGGATGATGATGATGATGAGATGTGATTTTCATGATGATGACGATAAGAAATAAAAAAAAATAGATGATGAAACCCGTTGATATCTTGATGGTATTTAGGTGATAATGATAATTAGATGATGATGAAGTTGGGATATAAAAAAATATAAATAAATAAAACAGTTGTTTTACATAATAAATAAATAAGCGTTCGAGTTTTTACAAGAAAGAAATGAGCGGTTCTATGGTTTGGAGGGAAATGGTGGAGACGAGAGGTCATGAGTTGGAGCCCGGGCTCGGGCATTATTTTTTTTAGAAAAGAAGAAGAAGGATGCAGAAGTAAAAATTAAACACAATTTAAGTTGGGTGTTATTTCATAATCGAAACACATAGCGTAATGGTTAAGGATGTTATCGGGCTAGCGGGACGTCGCGGGTTCAAAACCGGACTTGGGCATTTTTTTTAGGACTACTCCTTTGAGGTAGTTACTTATCCATTCATTTTATTAATATTATCATCTTATTATTATTATTATTATTATTATTATTATTATTATTATTATTATTATTATTATTATTATTATTATTATTATTATTATTATTATTATTGATATAAAAATATACTTATAGTAATATTACATATAAGTATGTACTAATTATATTAATTTTTTTTTTTACAAATTAGGTATTTTAATATAATACTAATCATATATATATATATATATATATATATATATATATATATATATATATATATATATATATATATATATATATATATATATATATATATATATATATATATATATATATATATATATATATATATTTATATAACTATATAAGAGATTAATCATATTAAATATAGACACAAATTAAATATATATAATACATAATTTAAGATATAATATATGAATCTGTTCGATTACGATTATATGTGTTAATATATATATAAATGATACAGGTTCGTGAATCCGAGGCCAACCATGCATTGTTCAATGTAGTCATATGTATTTTTACTACAAAATACAGTATAGTGAGTTTCATTTGCTCCCTTTTACTCTTTATATTTTTGGGACTGAGAATACATGCGCTGCTTTTATAACTGCTATATTAAATGCTTTTGAAATATATTTTGAACTGAGAATACATGAATTGCTTTTATAAAATGTTTGACGAGATAGACACAAGCAAAACATTCCTCGAATGAATTATTATGCAGACAGAAGTTCTGCGGATTATTGTTGAATTATGTGGACATGATAATTGCCACCTTTGAATTATGTGGACATGATAATTGCCACCATTGAATTATGTGGACATGATAATTGCCACCATTGAATTATGTGGACATGATAATTGCCACCATTGAATTATGTGAACATGATAATTGCCACCAATTGATATGAATGTTATGTATCGAGAGAATGATTTTATACACAGGTTATGTGTATGTTATTTTTGTACACAAGATATGTGTACGGTTACTAAGATTTATGAAAGATGATTTCGTACACGAGAAAGGTGTACTGTATTTAAAGGATATCGCATGTACATTACAGGTGGGTATAGGATTCGGGCCCATTTGTACCATGCTGGATCTAAATCTTGTGGTCTATCAAAATGATGAATTTTATTATTTTATGATAAACCTATGAACTCACCAACCTTTTGGTTGACACTTGAATGCATGTTTATTCTCAGGTATAAAAGAAATCTTCCGCTGTGCATTTGCTTATATTAGAGACATTACTTGGAGTCATTCATGACGTATTTCAAAAGACGTTGCATTCGAGTCGTTGAGTTCATCAAGATTATTATTAAGTCAATTATAGTTGGATATATTATGAGATGGTATGCATGTCGTCAACTTTCGATGTAATGAAAGATTGTCTTTTCAAAAACGAATGCAATGTTTGTAAAAATGTATCATATAGAGGTCAAGTACCTCGCGATGTAATCAACTGTTATGAATCGTTTATAATCGATATGGACTTCGTCCGGATGGATTAGGACGGGTTGTTTAATTACGAAGCTTACAAAGAAATCTCGTGGCCTAACTTACGATTAATGTTACTTAAACATGATGTTTACAAAATTGAAACTAGACATGGTAATGTCTACAAACAGATGAAACAAAAAGAACTTTTTGATGTCACTCACAGTTGAAACTTGACATCTTACAAACAGTTTATTACTTAGCATTTGCTATACGCAAACTTTTAAGATTAAACCTTGTAATGTCTACAAACAGATGAAACAAAAAGAACTTTTTGATGTCACTCATAGTTGAATCTTGACATCTTACAAACTTTATTACTTAGCATTTGCTATATGCAAATTTTTGAGATTAAACCTTAGCGTTTTTTTCAGATAAACAATTTTGAGAAATGATTTTCGAAAAACGATTTATGGAAACTGTTTTATGAAACATACGATAACTATTTACTCAAACCTGTAGATTCACTCAACTTTATGTTGATCTGTTTTGCATGTTTTATCTCAGGTATTAGTTGCTGCCGCTGTAGAACATTGGTGTTATGTAGAAGTCAAGCCAAGCATTGAGACCAGAGTTAATACGCCATTAGTGGATTCTGACGGGGTATTACACATAAACCGCACAACCAAATGTTCTAAGGTGGGAAATATTTGGCTGATGGCCAAAAGAAATTTGCAAGGGAGAATATGTATGACTTGCACTTGATCTAATGCGAATCAATGATACAGCATGCAAAATTGCATGACCCCATACAGATACTGGAAGTTTTGTTCTCATTATCAATGGTCTAGCTATTAACTACAATCGTTTAATTAGTGATTCAGCTAAACCATTTTGTGTATGCACATGGGCAACAGGATGCTCAACGACAATCCCAATTGACATGTAAAAATCATTAAATGCTTGAGATGTAAACTCACCAGCATTATCCAGTCTCACCCTTTTAATAGTATAATCAGGGAAATGTGCTCTCAATTTAATAATTTGAGCAAGAAATTTTGCAAATGCCACATTTCGACTTGATAATAGACAAACATGAGACCATCTACTAGATGCGTCAATTAGGACCATGAATATCTAAATGGTTCACATGGTGGATGAATTGGTCCACATATATCACCTTGAATTCTTTCAAGAAACATTGGTGATTCTTTTTCAACCTTAAGAGGTGATGGTCTTATTATCAATTTTCCAAGTGAGCATGATGTACATGGGATAAGTGCATCATGGGGGATCTTTCGATCCGTCAATGGATGTCCATGTGTATTTTGAATTATTCTTTTCATCTTGTTGATCCTGGGTGGCCTAATCTCTCATGCCACAAATTGATCATTACATGATCACATGCCTTTTCATTAACTACCATGTGTGCTTCTGGTATATTTATATATGTATAATGTAAGCCAAAACTAAGTCTTGGTAGTTTTTCAATCACATGATTCTTGTCAGTGATACTTAAATATTTATTATTTTTTGTTGTCACTGACTGATAATCATATCCATTTTGGTATATGTCAGATAAGCTTAACAAATTTCTCTTTGACTTGGGAGAAAATAAGGCGTTATTTACCATAAAAATTGTACCATTTGGTAACATTAATTTTGCCTTTCCCATTCCTTTTATTAAGTTCGCAGGACCTGATATAGTATGCACAGTTCCTTTTGTTTCTTTAAAATCAGTGAAGTATTTTTTAGATTTCAGTATAGTGTGTGGTACCACTATCTGCAATACAAAGGTATCCACCATTTGACTGATCTTGCACTCCAGTAGTATACATCATGAACTTCAAAAATATGAAAAACAAATAATGAGTACACAATTCATCAATATATTGCATTCAAAATATGTTATAAACGAAAGTACATAATAAGGAAACATATAGTAGAGTAGATATGGTATAGATCGAAAATCTACACCCATTTATTTGATAGGGATATATATATATATATATATATATATATATATATATATATATATATATATATATATATATATATATATATATATATATATATATATATATATTCTAGAAATTTATTCATTAGAGTAGTCACTTGTTGGCTCAGTGATTTTGGTATCAAGGTCATCCACAAGGTTTGCCTCTTTTCCTTTTCCCTTTAGGGATTCTTGATATTGATTAACAAAATATTGATTTGTTCGACAGTTTTTAGACCAGTGGCCAATTTCACCACATCGATAACAAGAATCTCCAATATTCTTTGAAGAGCCTCCTTCAACATTGTGGTTTGTGGGATTATATGGTGGTTGAAATTTATAATTTTGTGGATTATTATTTCTTTGTCCATGACCACCACCACCATAACCATTACGACCACGACCACCACCACGACCATTACCATAAGGGTGATTTTGAACATAGTTATGATTTTTATTCTTGTTATGGTAATTTCCATGATGATGGTTTTGGCCAATATGACCATGACCTCATCCACGTCCTCGTCCATGTGCATTTCTTCTTTTATTATTATTATTATTATTATTATTATTATTATTATTATTATTATTATTATTGTTGTTGTTGTTGTTATTGTTATTATTGTTAATAGGATTAGCTTCAGGGAATGCTAGCGCACCCGTAGGACGAGATTCTTGATTTTTCATCAGTAATTCTTTATTCACTTCTGCAACTAGGAGATAAGTTTGAAGTTTGGAAAAAGTTTTGTAATTCTACAATCTCAAATTTTCTTGTACAATTATGTTTGCAGAATGCATTGTGGAGAAAGTTTTCTCCATCATATCAGCATCACTTATTTCTTGACCACAGAATTGCAGCTTTGAACGGATCTTGAACATAGCTGAGCTGTATTCACTTACCTTTTTAAAGTCTTGGAACTTTAGATTTTTCGATTCTTCCCTCGCAGCTGGGAGTAATATTTCTTTTTGATTATCAAATCTACTCTTGATACTTTCCCATAAAACATGAGGATCTTTGATAGTGAGATACATATGTTTTAAGATGATATCAATATGTTTGCGAATAAAAGCAATTGATTTTAATTTATCTTGATCAGAACAAGTATTGTTTTCTTTTAAAGTTTCTAGAATACCCAATGATCCAAGATTTATTTCTACGTCCATGACCCGTGATGTGTAGTTTGTTCCCGATACGTCTAGGGCATCAAACTCAAGCTTTGATAAGTTTGACATTTTCTATTTTCATAAAGATGAACAACAGATATCATAATCGTAATCAATTTCTATTCATAGACAAATAACAACATGAAATTAGAATCATTTTAAATTCAAAAGTAGTAAACAACAGAATAATGGTATGATTACAAATAATAAAACCACAAGGGCAGGATAGATTATAGGTGCACCCAGTGGTATATTAGCAACAATGATGATACTTAGTATGACCAATACAATAGGGAAAATCATCCTCGAGTGAATCATCTTTACAAAAACTTTTGAGAGTGGTAATCTGAAAAAATAAAGATTGATTTGTGAAAATATTAAAACGGAGATGTTTATTTTATATTTGAAAAATATAGTCATTGTAACGTAGTCAGTTGACGTTAACAATCGTTATGTACATATGGACGTTGTAACGTCGTTAGTTGACGTTAACGACTTTTATGTACTCGTTGTATTTAATAATAATTTTAATAAAAGAATTTAATTAGTATAAATACGATTACTATAAATACGTTATACGTTTAGTATAAATACGATGATTAAGAGAATAAAGATATTATGCATAAATAATAAATTTAATAATAAACATTAGTACACATAAAATAAATAATGATTAGTTGCATAAGTAATCATAAATAAATGTTAGATAACATAAATATAAATGTTAGTGAAGTTAATAAGAGTTAGATAACAAAAATAAAATGTTAGTAAACATAAATTATACTTAGGCGACAGTGTCGACCATATATTATCCAGGCGGTATAACCGACCATATATCACTTAGGTGGCAGAGCCAACCATATAATAACAATACAAATGTACTAAAAACTTAATAAAAGTTAGTAGTCCAAAAATGTTAGTAATCCAATATCCGATATATTCGAGTCTAACATTATTAAGGGTCTAAGTCATATAGTAATAGTAGTGAAGTCTATTTTTATTAATAGTTTCATCAGTCGCTCATTTCTTTTAAGTGTGTAACAATATATTTTAATGTTGTCTATTATAATAATAATAATATATAGCTTACTTATAAGTAAAAAAAGATATCGTTAAAGAATTTCTTACCTTGATTAATGACTCGTGATTGTTTGAATTAATCTTGATTAAGCTATCGTGCTGATAACGTGTTGTAACTTAGTAGTTTATAACTACCGTTTGTTGCCTATTAACTTATAAGAAAGAAAGTACAGAGTAAGAGAGAGAATAATTTTATCAATCAAGGTACGAGTTTCATTCTTATATTTACTATTTATTTATACTGAAAAATTAAATGCACAAATCCAATCACAATATATGAATTATAGATATGTCTCCTGCATATTAGACTTTTGTAGATTTTGGTTTAAATTGTCATTCATCTATTTTTGACTTTTTAGTATCATATCATTTATGATATCACAAAAAAAAAAAAAAAAAAAAAATTAAAGATGAAATGGAGGGGGAAGAAGAAGACAAAGTAGAGAAAATTTGAAAAGACAAATATACCCTCACATGCTTTGCATATGTGTTGACTTAGAGAAATACTAACGATCGTTAGGGTTAACGTCATCTATGAAATAATATAATAGTTCGAGGTCGACGGAGTAAAAAAAAAAAGTTAAAGGTCACATACGCTGTTTAGTACAAAGTTGAGGGATCAATGTCAAAATTACCATATTAACTATTAAACAAAAATGATAAATAGTATCAGGTATTTACTGTAGCAACAGAATCACTGTAGCAACGGAATTACTGTAGCAATTTTTTTCCATTATATTTTTCTCTACCCGTTATAACAATTTTTTTTTATTATTTTTTTCTTTTTTGGTTTCCTTTATATTTTTCTCCACAAAATAACGACTTAATTGCGTTAAATTTTTAAAAGTCAACAATTCCATAGCGAAACACGGAGATGCATGTATATTGTTAATTTAAAATAACATTTAAATCTTTGATGGGTTATACCTCTTATTTCGACTCGAGTTGCGCTTCAACGACATCATCGTTAGCCACGAAATAATTTTACAAACTAAACGCAATAAAATACATTGAAAACGAACCCCCGGCACGAAGCGAGGGTTCGACAACTAGTTTTGTCTATTAGTAAATAACTAGTTTTCGAACCCTCGCTTCGCACAGGGGTTCGGTTTTCAATGTATTTTTTGCGTTTAGTTTGTAAAATTATTTCGTGGCTAACGATGATGTCGTTGAAGCGCAACTCGGGTCGAACTAAAATGTATAACCCGTGAAAGATTTAAATGTGCTTTTAAATTAACAATATATGTGCATCTCCGCGTTTCGCTATGGAATTGTCGACTTTTAAAAATTTAACGCAAAATCAACGTGTATGAAAAGTACCCCAAATATTTAGCGTTTTTTAAAAAGAATCTGTTTTGCGCATAGTTAGTGACGTTGTGTTCGTAAAATTATTTCGAGTTTAACGATGATGCCGGAAACATTTAACTCGTTGCGAGCGAGAAGATATGACCTGTTGAATATTTGGGTGGAGTTTATTTAAGATTTTTTTATGAAAATGTTGATTTGACCCTTTAGCCCCCGCTTCGGGGGCCGGTTTTAACGTTTGAACAAAGTATGGGGGGATTTTTTGACAAAGTGGAAGGCAGTAAAAAAAATGCGAAATGACGAAAGTACCTCTGGTACTATTTATATTTTTATCTAATAGTTAATATGGTAATGGTAATTAGAAGATTTGTCAAACTTTTATAATAAAGGAAAAGATAAAGTAACTTTTAATAAAAAAAATTATATTCGAAATATATATATGTAAAAATGATATGTAATACTGTCATTTGATGTTTCAATTCTTTGATCAATTTGCAAATCAATAAGATTATAATATTTGATAGATTTAATTCGTTCATCATTCAAATTATATTATTAATTATAATTATATACTGTAATCACTTGTAATTTTAATGCTTAACCAATTCTAATTCCATTCAAAGTATTTGACGAATCAAAACACAGTTCTCGAAGTTTATAACACAATTTACAAAAAGTAGATAAGAATGTTGAAATTATATGATAACAACACACATGGTCAAACAATAGGTTGACATTATTATAGTTTTGGATTAAAAAACTCTAGAGCCGTACCAACCTCATCATTTGAAATGTTCTAGTTGTATACTTTGGTTGACTGGCCGGTTGTAGCATACCAATTCACCCCGGGGCCATGTTGTTAAAAGTCATTTACTTTCATTTCTTTCCTTTGGGCCCCTACAAGATTATTAACTTCATCACGGCTCCTCTTTTTCTTTTGGTCTTTCAACATTACCCCAAACAACTTAATACATTCCCCTTTTTCATCATCATCATTCAAGTCATCACTTGCATTCACCATCTCACCAACCACATCATGTCCTTTCATGATGCGATTGATCTGATCAGGTGCCACCTTCACGTTCTGTATTAGGAACGCTACTAAATCATCACATTGTTTTTTTGTATGAGCAAGTTCTGAATTTAACATCAGTTTCTCTTTTTTAAGTTTTTCATTTTCATCTGATAAGTTCTCTAATTTCTCCACGGTTGGAGTGTCAACTGAGCCAGGATTCTTTGAATCCGGTGAAGAAGTTGAGCTAGATCCAAGATCATTTCCACCTGAACTAGTTGGTGATAATGCTGGACCACAGTCGCCAGTTGGCTTCCCGTTAGCATTAGCTTTGGTTGATGCCACAGTTTTTCGGCGACGAATTTCAGTGAGAAGTTCCTTATGCCCACGTTTAAAGTTTTCATTTGCAAACTCCCATTTGTCTGAGACAGTTTTTCGAAACCCCTAAAAAGATATAAAGAGCCAAAACAAAAAATTGTTAGTTGATTACATAATTGAAACTGATATATTTTCACTAAGCATAACAAATTTAGCTAAGTTGTAAATTTTATCACTTATTGTAGAAAACGGGGCAAACTTGCGTATAAATCGTCATAAAATTGGACTTTAATTACTCCATTTATCCCAAAATAGATCTTTCATAGTTAGTTTTGTAAGTACTTTTTAAAATGTTTTTATTTATATGATATATATACTTGATAAAAAAATACGGAGTATGTTAGAATACAAGAAAAGCAACAATAGTCAAATTACCTATTTAGGTAATTTGACCTTTTGGGATCAGAAGCTATCACTTCATCCTTGCCCGAATTAGAAGATCACAAGTCTGCATAATCCAAACAAGTAAACGGCTAAAGTGCAGCCTGTCAACAAACAACCTTTTCCTTATTTGTAATGGTGGTTCCAAAAAATAAATGGATCCTAACCAAAACTAGAAATAGCTGCTAGTAACTAGAGTGTATAAGAACACTCATCTCTTGTAACTTGAAAAACCAATACAATTGTATCAAACAAATTATTATTCAATACAAGATCCGTTCATCAAATTATTGTATCAAATTATTGTTTTATCATGGTATCAGAGCTGACGATATCGATCCTTTGATCTTGATACTCGTTTTTGCTTCAATCATCTACCATTGTAAATGGCACCATGTCTAATGACGATAGCCAAACACCCTCAAGCCAGCAAAGCCAAATTGACGAATTAACCAGTCAATTGGCAAATCTCTTGAAAACAATTACCAACAGCCCAAGATCTCAGATACGTTAAAAATAGGCTTGAGTCTAAACAGCTCAAACTATGCATTGTGGTCAAGAATGATGAGAGTTGCCATTAGAGGTAAATCCAAGGCACTTCTCAAACATTTAACCTCCAATCCACTCGATAGTAGTCATGAAGAATTCGAACAACGGGAGCAAGAAGATCTCATTGTATTCTCATTGTTGATACAGAATATCGAGCCCAACCTTGCAAGCAATCTCACTTCTTTTTCAACCGCCAAACTACTATGGGATGCATTAGCTACAACCTATAGTAGTGGCACGGATAAGCTTCAAACATATGATTTGTATGTCAAAGCTACAAAGATGAAACAAAACAACCTCACTCTTGAAGAATTGTGGATCCGGATGCAAGGTATTTGGGGTGAACTCGAAATCCGAGACCCAAATCCCATGGAAAGTGCATCAGACATCAACAAATACAAAAAAATTAGGGCTGAACAGAAGCTCTTCCAGTTTTTAAAAGCTCTTGACCAAAAACATGACACAATCAAGAGAGAGCTCCTCGGATTAAACCCACTACCGATGGCGGAGGAAGCCTACGCCGCCGTGAGAAAAGAAACAGCCCATCGACAGATTCTAGGGTTATCACCAACTGACCCCTCAACCAATCATGGGATTGCAACCGGTTTGGTCACAATCGATGGCAAAGAGTCATCAGTTCATTTAACCAAGACCCACCGGAGTGGTTATCAGCCAAAAATAGACAAATCAAAGCTTAAATGTACCAGATGTGGTAAATCGAGGCATACCATCGATCAATGCTTTGAGATTAAAGGGTATCCAGAGTGGTGGCCAAAGCAAATCAAGGGTAAAGCTTCGACGGCAGCAGCAAGTGATGAATCCAACACCACCACCACTAACGACGGCTTCGGTGGTATAGCCACCACCCATGTAACCGCTGGTATAAACCTCAAACCCTTCTCTTCTTTATTTACAAATACAAAACAATCACATAGGTTTGAGTCTAGAAAAGATAAAGCATCTGGGGAAGAAGCAATATCTTGCTTCGATGAGAATGGGAAAAAGAACCCACGTTATTCTGTAAGTAAAAAGCAAGGGACGGTTGGGAATAGTGAAAGGTATCCTAGGCTAGTTAAGGTTAAAACCGTTGGGCCAAACTCTAACAAGTTTGTTGGGCCTAATAACAATCGACCCACTGGAAAGGGATGGGTTAAGACCACAAATAATACAAGCCCAACTAATTGTGTTAACAGGCCTGAGTACATGGGAATTAATATTGGGTCGAAAAATAGTACTAAAAATATTAAAACTGGGCCCGATTTCATTCCGTATCAAAATAAGTATTCCGTTTTAACAAAAATTCAAAGAGATCTTCCCGAAGCAAATGTTATCTCAAATAATTCTAAATCGAAATCTTGGATTTTTGATTGTGGGGCAACAGGTACTATGACCTTTGACGAAAACGATATTATTTTCAAAACAAAACCTAGAAAAAATAGGATTCAAACGGTTAATGGGGAAATTGTTCAAGTCAAAAGTGGCGGTACCATTGAAATTTCACCAACTATTAAGCTACTTAATTGTCTATATATTCCAGCTTAATCTCATAAGCTGTTATCGGTAAGTCATGTTACAAAAGAACTAAACTGTAAAGTCCTGATATGCAGGATATCCGGACAGGACTGTTGATTGGTCGTGGCACAGAAAAATGGGGGGTTATACTATGTTGACGAGGTTTCTCAGCAAGGTACCGTGTCATTTGCTCACGGAACACCTTCAAGGGAGGCTTGGTTATGGCATAGAAGATTGGGTCACCCGTCAGCCAGATATTTACATGCTTTATTTCCTAGTTTATTTCCGTCAAATGTTGTTTTAAATTGTGAAACTTGTATTTTGGCTAAAAGCCACCGTAGTACATTTAAATCTAGTGATACTAGACAAAATGTACCTTTTGCTTTAATTCATTCTGATGTATGGGGACCGGCCCCGGTTATTGGGGGAAAAATCTGCGGCATTTTGTCTTATTTATTGATGATCATACAAGAATGACATGGGTGTATTTTCTAACACATAAATCAGAAGTTTTTGAAAAATTCTCTCACTTTTACAAAATGGTACAAACTCAATTTAATAAAAACATACAAATCTTCCGATCTGATAATGGGGGTGAATTCGTTAATACTTCCATGAAACTTTTTTGTGAACAAAATGGGATTATACGTCAAACATCTTGTGCTCATACTCCCGAACAAAATGGGGTAGCTGAACGTAAAAATAGATTGCTCTTAGAAATGACAAGAGCTTTATTAATTGAGTCTAAAGTTCCAAAGAGTTTTTGGCCTGAAGCTCTTGCTTCCGCTACTTATCTTATTAACCGGTTACCTACTAAGATTTTGGGCACAAAAACTCCGAAAGATACGTTGTCTCAATTTCATACTCTACCAACCTTTTTAAACATTGAACCACGAATTTTTGAGTGTTCCGTCTTTGTTCATATTCCAAAAACTGAAAGAACCAAACTTGATCCGTGTGCCGAAAAATGTGTTATGGTGGGATATGGCATAAACCAAAAAGGATATCGATGTTATAGTCCTAGAAAACGCCATGTCTTCACTACAATGAATTGTAACTTCTTGGAAACCGAATACTTCTATAATATACCCAACTCACGAGTGAGGGGGAGAAAGAGGATAATGACACTCTTAGTTGGATAATCTGGATACCTAAACCTTGTAACACTCAAACACAAACACCCAGCTTCGACAATAGCCAATCACCAACACCAAATCCTGACACCGAATCACCAAACCCTGACCTCGAATCACCAAACCCTGACCTCGAATCACCACCAAATCCTGATCCTAAATCCCCAAACATTGAACCAGATGAAATCTCCTCGAATAATGAACAAGGAGAACAAATAGTACCACTTCCGCTGAAACCACCGAAAGGTATGTCTTACCACAAAGAGCCAACAGAGGAGTACCACCAAAGAGATACTCTCCAGAAAAAGAAGCGCAAAGATCAAGGTATCCAATTGCTAATATTGTACAGGGGAACCTATCAAGTGAATCACAAAAATTCAACTCTGCTTTATACTCTGAAGAAATTCCAGCTACAATCGATCAAGCCATGAAATTTGACAAATGGAGAAAGGCTATGGAAGAAGAGATAGAAGCACTTAAAAAAAGTGACACATGGGAAAAAATGTGCTATTCCTCAAGGAAAGAAACCCGTAGGATGTCGATGGGTGTTTACAATAAAACGCAAACCAGATGGTACCATTGAGAGATATAAAGCTCGCCTTATTGCAAAAGTGTATACTCAGACCTATGGGATAGATGACGTTTTCTCCAGTGGCAAAAATCGATACTATCAGAGTCGTTTTCTCAATTGCTGCAGACGAAGACTGACCACTTCACCAATTTGATGTAAAAAACGCTTTCCTCCATGGTGAATTAAAGGAAGAAATGTATATGGAAGCTCCGCCAGGATTTGCGAAAAACTTCAATGATAGGGAAGTTTGTCGACTTAAAAAATCTTTATATGGGTTAAAACAATCTCCACGGACTTGGTTTGAGAAATTTACATTATTTATGAAAAATGTGATTTCAAACAAAGTAATTCAGATCAAACCCTGTTCTTGAAACGAAAAGGAAAGTTAATTACGTGCTTAATCATTTATGTTGATGATATGATAATAACCGGAAACGATAAAGAAGAAATTTCAAAATTAAATTTAAACTTATTTAAAGAATTTGAAATGAAAGATTTAGGCAAACTTAAATACTTCTTGGGGATTGAAGTATTAAGATCTCAACAAGGAATTTTTATTTGTCAAAAGAAATACGTTCTTGATTTTCTCGCAGAAACAGGTATGATCGATTGCAAACCTGCTGATACGCCTATGATTCCGAACCAAAAGTTGTATATGGAAGACGAAGCTGATCTTGCTGATAAAGGGCAATATCAAAGGATTGTGAGAAAACTCATCTACCTCGCTCATACTCGGCCAGATATAGCACATGCAGTAGGGGTTGTAAGTCAATTCATGCATCAACCACAGGTTCACCATATGGAAGCTGTAATGAGAATCATCAGATACTTAAAGAAGACAACAGATCATGGAGTTGTCTTTAAAAGAAACGGACATCTAAAGACTCGGATATATATTGATGCAAGTTGGGCTGGAGAAAAAGGGGATAGAAAGTCTACATCTGATTTCTTAACACTTGTTGGAGGTAATCTAGTGGCATGGAAAAGTAAGAAACAAAAGGTTGTGTCACTTTCAAGCGCTGAATCGGAATTTAGAGGGATAGCAAAAGGAGTTGTCGAAGCTCTATGGATCAAGAAATTGCTAACTGAGATTGGTTTCCCACCACAGGAAGCAATTCAAATCCTTTGCGATAATGAAGCGGCAATCGCCATATCAGAAAATTCGGTTCAACATGATCGAACTAAGCATGTTGAAATTGATCGACATTTTATCCGTGAAAAGCTAGATGATGAAATTATTTCTCTCCCATCTATTAGATCAGAAGACCAACTAGCAGATATAGTCTGTTAACGGGAGATTATTCGGTGAAGTTCTCGGCAAGTTGAACATTGAAAACCCCACTGTTCAACTTGAGGGGAAGTGTTAGAATACAAGAAAAGCAACAATAGTCAAATTACCTATTTAGGTAATTTGACCTTTTGGGATCAGAAGCTATCACTTCATCCTTTCCCGAATTAGAAGATCACAAGTCTGTATAATCCAAACAACTAAACGGCTAAAGTGCAGCCTGTCAACAAACAGCCTTTTCCTTATTTGTAATGGTGGTTCCAAAAGATAAATGGATCCTAACCAAAACTAGAAACAGCTGTTAGTAACTTGAGTGTATAAGAACACTCATCTCTTGTAACTTGAAAAACCAATACAATTGTATCAAACAAATTATTATTCAATACAAGATCAGTTCATCAAATTATTGTATCAAATTATTGTTTTATCAGAGTATAACAATAAAACATGTTTAAAATTCACTACATTCAAATAAGTTTCATTTATGAGACAAAGGTGTAAATGGATTAAAAAGTGGTGTGTGAGGATCACCACCCTTCATCAAATATCACATAACACAAAAAATTAAATTTAACCACAAAGGTTTGCCGAAGTCGTCATCGAGTTGTCCAAGGAAGCACATCATTCGTGTTCGGTTCATGGCTACGCCAAATCATTCAGAAAGGGAGTGTGAATAAATGGTACGCGTAATGTGCAATTCACCCAGTATCAGATCTCGCGCTCACGGGACTTGATTATCCGAGGTCTACCCTCTATAGGGGAGCCAATATGCTCCTCCATATGAAGTTTCCTCGTTAATAAAAAAAAGTTAAAAAAAAAAAAATTTGAAAGTTAAAATCAGATAATTGTTTAGAAATGAGGGTAGTCCTTTGATTGTTCAAAGATTATTATTTTCCACATGCGACACTTTATAAAAAATATTCTTGCAGTCTACACTTTGGAAACAACCAGGCGTATGGATTTGCCAAAAGTAAATATAACTTATAAAATAAAATAAAATAAAATAAAAATACTCTAATACGGGTGAAATGTACAAATCTAGATCTTTTTACTCATATAGTCATATTTGATCTGGCGAGTTGATTGGTCCCACCAACGGGAGTATCTAAAAGCGTGTTCCACAACTTGTTTTCGATTGGTGTCTAGTGCCCATCTTAGTGGACACTAGCTACCTTGTTTACATGCGATTAAACCTTTTAATAGCTATTGGCATTTTATTAATCAATTATCACAATTGTAAGTTTAATTAACAATTCCACCGAATCATGATTAGTCCAAAAAAGGAAACTAATACTAGCAAGTTTCAAGAAATTAATTCATCCTTACGTCACTTATTTTTGCCACACAATACTAACATATTTTTTTTTTTTAGATTTTCTATTTGTAGCTTAAGGGCTATACTTAACGATAAAATTTATGCATAAACATAGTGTATATTTGGGAGGTATTTACAGAAAGTGGGTGGTTATGTTCAAAGTACAAACATTTTTTGCATGCTATAATGTGATAGCCCTTAAAACTATCTTTATCTAAATCCATTTTTTTTTTAATTATTTTACATTTTATGAAAATAATTCAGTGTAAGATTATTCAAAACCTTGTTGTGAAGATCTATGACAAAAATATAGTGATCTAAGAATCCCTATCAATCAACAACTACTATATTTTTAGGTAATCTAAAATAGAATTAAAAGTTAAATATCTAATATATATATATATATATATATATATATATATATATATATATATATATATATATATATATATATATATATATATATATATTCTCGCCTATATATATATTCTCGCCCTTTAATTGTTTACTTTCATTTTCATTAGATAAAAATAATTTAAGTAGGTCTGAATCAAATTTCGATTAGCTAGCAAATTAATCATTGTATTTTTTTTAAATTGTGTGTAATTTTCAAGTGGACAATTGAAATCAAAAGGAGAGAATATATATATATATATATATATATATATATATATATATATATATATATATATATATATATATATAAGCATGAGAAAAGATTGAAAACATACATAAGTATTAAGCTGACGAACAAAGCTTGAGAAATTGTTATGTTTGAAAGAATTTGGAAGCAAATCTCTAGCAAAATCAGCTGTTTTCCAGACCACAAACGTCGTTCCATTTTCATTCCACGAAATGACGTCATCAGTCCCCGGATCATCCACCAACAAATACGTCTTGCTTAAAAATGGTGCTGGAACGGACCTATTATTCGTCATTTCCTCACCTTCTTTTTATTTTTTATTTTTTTTATCAACTATCAACCAATATTGCTACTCTAAAACTTGGCCTAACTGTAAATCAACAACTAAACAGCAGAAGAGCCGTGAGGAACTCCCAGCCCCAACAATAAAATCCAGAAAGAAATAAACGAGATCGAGCCAGATCGTAATTCGAGGAACAAGCCGTAATTAACGATGAGTTTTTAGTATCTGCCATCACCATGTGTTATTTTTTCAATTCGAATACTATGAATAAATGGAACCAACATAACTTCCTACACAACTCGATTTACAACAATCAACAGATTGATTGTTTTGATATAATAATATAATATAATATAATAATAATAATATAAGTAAGGGAAGAAAAAATAATATGAGGATTCGTGCACGGAATCAGAAGAAATGTGATTTATAGAAATGAAGAAGAATAAGATGTAGAGGAAACAGGGGAAGGGTTGTTCTAGAAAACATTAGAATTAGATAATAAGAGTGGAATTAGTGGGTGGGTGGGACCAGGTTGAATATTACGGAGTATCAAGCAAGACTGTTTTGTCTTCTAATGTGTCTCACTAAAATTCTATAAACAACGGCAGTAGAAAATTAATTTATTAATTTATCAACTATTTAAAAAAGTGTAAACGAATTTAGAGGGTTTTGAATTTATAATAGGTTATTATATACTCCTTCCGTCCCATTATAAGTGTTCACTTACTTTTTGCACACAGTTTTAGAAAATTCCACTAACTTCATTCTCCACCAATCAGAAATCTTCTCTCTCTAGAATAACCTCGTCTTATTGGTTGAAATATAAAGTGAACATTTGTAATAGGACATCCCAAAATGGAAAATGTGGACACTTGTGGTGGGGCGGAGGGAGTATTTACTAGTGAAATAACTCGTGAAATCACGGGTTTGTTTAAACGAAATAATTTAACGATATGTTTTAGGTATTAAGTGAATGTAAATGTTAAAGTCATTTAGTTTAATAACCCGTTAAACCACAGATTCCGACTAAGAAACTTGATAATCAAATTATTGTAGTTTATAAAATGCGTATAGCAAATAATGAGATTTTTTTTAAAGTAGTAATAATTCATTCAAACCTTGCAGAAAAATCGAAATGTTTGCATCAGATTTACATTGCTAGTATTTCCGGAGTTTAGAACTCCGGTTTGGATGATTTTTGCTGAAACCGAAGTTTAGAACGCCGGTTTGTGTCCGGACCTGCTAGATTGCTGACCGGGCTGCCCTACCAAACCCTAACCGTACTTTTAAAGTCCGGTCTGCAGGCTTTTCTGACATCTTCTGAAACCGGATTTTGGAACTCCGGTTTCAGGGAACCCTATCTGATTTCCTTGATTTTCATGACTGAAACGCTATCTTCTCAGTATCATAATTCATATCTTTTTACTGTTATTTATACCTTTCATATCTTAACTTCATTTACACCATCACAAAGAACATAAATATATTTTCAAAACATGAAATTGAATCCCAGAAATGTGTGAAATCATCACTTGAAAACCTCAAAAAACTCTAAAATCACATAATCAAATGACTACAATTCGTCCATTTATGGTTAATTTTGTTTGGGGTGGCAGAATTATTTTTCAAAATGGTTGGCTTGTTGGTGATGAGACAACATTTATAAGGAGTTTTGTCATGTCTCGGCGAATTAATTGTATGCAGTTAAATAACATGGCATACAATTATGTAGGTGTTGATCAAAGAACACATTCGTTGAGAATGATATTATGATATGTTTTCAATGATCGTAATTGCAGAAATGAACTTGTCGACGATCAAACTCTAGAAACCATGTATTATTTCTCTCAGCGTGATGAAGACTATCAGGCCCATATTGAAATTCAGTATGAGCAAGTATTACCAAACCCAAAAGTTCCAAGTTTTATGAGCATGATTCAATCTTTTGAAGCTGGTCCATCTACCTCTCGCAACCAGTCAACATTTTTTGAAGAAGAAGAAGATCAACATGAAGAAGAACATGAAGAACAACATGAAGAACGTAATGAAGAACAACATGTAGATTCTGCTGATGATGATGGTATGTCAACTGCTAGTGACCGTTTAGTTGATCACTATAGCGTTGAAGAAAATCTTTCAGATGACTCCGTTAGATGATAGTCTATTGTTTTTGCAAGCTGCACAACAACATAGGTCTTATCATATTTTTAAGAATAAGATTGGGTCAAATGAGCTTATCAAACCAAGAAGATGTGATCAAACTTTCTGGGGGCATATCAAAGATCTTCTAGGTGAAAGAATAGATGCTCGGGTGTAACAATATATTCATTTAAAGGGTTTAGGTTTTAACATCCCGCATTTTTCCGTTAAATTATTTTAACGCCTGTCTTTTTATTTTAATAATATCTTTCGTATCTAGATTTGTATCCTCCGTTAGCTAACATTCTTAATATTTTCGTTATAACATCTCCCGTTTACTCTTGCGTATTTAAAATAATTCGTTCGGTTAATTCACGCACCCGCTTTGAAACTTGTGGGACTAAACTTGCCAAGTGGGCAAAGAATTGACTAGGTCAACTAGTCAAAGCGCTTCTCCTCCACTCAACCATTCACCTCCCATCTCATCTCATACTTTCACTTTTTCTCTCAATTCACTCAACATAAATTCATCATCTATTCAAGATCTAGCAAGCATCAATTCAAACAAATTACATATTTGGAATCCTCTCTTCATCCTCTACAACTTGATATCAATTTCATCTCATTTGGGTAACTTTCTAAAATCACTAGATTCTTTGTTCTTGATATTTTTGACTTATAAAAGTGTTAATTAGTGTCTATGGCTCAAGTCTAACATGAATATATGATTTGTATGCTCGATCTTGTTGTTTTGAGTAACTAGCTTGAATTTGAAATTTGGTGTGTTTGATCTTGAGTTTTGGATGATTAAATGTTGTTGTTATGTTAAAGTTCATGTATTAAATGTGTTACTAGCATCACTAGCTTCAAGTTGATGTGTAGGTTGATTAAGAAAACTTCACTAACATGATTATTGATTTTGTGATTTTGGGTTAGGGTTTGATAGACTTAAAATGAACTTTTGATGCATCGAATGCTTGTTAGTGTTGTTGATAAGTGTTTAGTTGCAATGTATGTTTAATTACCTTCAAAACGGCATATCGTATATGTAGGTTCGATTCCCGAATCATGAAATGCATTTTATGAACTTGAAACCTTGATGATGAGCGTTAAATGATCTTTCGGCAAGAATTCGATTATTTTAAATGATGTTTTTGTTTGATGAAAAGTGTTTAGTTGTATTTCTCGTTAAATTACCTTTTCGATGATATAAGATACGTGCTTTGAATGTTTACGGTTCATTAATTATGATTGTTTAAAGTTGGATTCGTGCATTAAGTGTTAAAACTGCCAGAATTGCTGAACAGATACATGGAGCGGCGCTCCAAACCTTGCTGTCCAAAAGTGCACTTTTTTGTTTAATTCTAACTATGCTACGCACCTCCGATTAACATGAAACTTGTTCTAACATGCTCATATATGATTTTTAGACTTAGAAAAATAGTTCAGGACCCGACCCGAACGTGTTGACTTTTTCGTTGACTTTGACTTGACCAAAGTTGACTTTTATCCAAACTTAACCCAATACTTATGAAATTAATCTAACATGCTTTTATCTTTGTATCTTGCATGAAACTTGACAAGTTGACTCACATGCTATATTTATCGAGTCGTAACGAGCCATAGGACTAATTGAACAACTTTGACCAACCGTGTTTACCGTTTATTTAGGTCAAGACTAGCAATTGTTCTTGCACACATTTACTTAGCAAAGTACCTTTTCTTTCGTGCACTTTAGGTGAGATCATAGTCCCACTTTTACTCTTTTATACTTATATTTGGGATGAGAAAACATAAACGTTTCGTTTTACAAATTGAACACAAGTACGAAAACAAACATTTCACGAACGAGTTTGAACGAAAATCCTCAATTCAGTTATCATTAGTTACACCTGATGGTGTAAGCGATACTATGTTGTGTTGATCCATACGGGTTTGACTAACCCTCATTCGGACGGTTCGCTACCGTTAAGCGAATGAAATATATTCTGTTACGGTGTATGTTCTAACACTTTTATGCGGAGGTAAATGATACAGTTAAGCTTTGATAATTGGGTGATCGATAAACAAAATTTATGGAATTCAAACGATTGGAATAATCGACTTATACTAAACTTGTGGTTCAACTTACTTACTTACTTACGTACTCACTTACTAAACCTATGATTTCACCAACGTTTTCGTTGACAGATTTTCTATGTTTTTCTTAGGTCCTTGAACGATATGTGATACATGCTTCCGCTCATTATTTTGATACTTGCATTGGATGTCGAGTATACATGCATACATGGAGCGTCTTTTGACTTTATTTAAAACTGTGTCGCATAGGTTTCATTTGTACTTATAACATTGTAACGTAACTAGTGGTTGAACTATTCTTGTAAACTTTGAAATAATCTTTACATTTGAAATGAATGCGACATATTTTTGATCAAACGTTATTTCAAAGACTTATGACCACGTAACGGGACCTAAGTAGACGGCACCGTCAATGACGATTTTGTTGGGTCGCTACAGATGGTATCAGAGCGTTGGTTGTAGGGATTTAGAGTTCATTGGTGTCGACCCCGAGTCATAGGGTACATTAGTGAGTCTATACTACAACCGGCATATAGACTTGAAGTAGGAATTACTTGACTACTTGTGCATTTATACTCGAACTCTTCTATTCATGTCTAACTCTTAGTCCATCTAAATCTCGCGTTGTCAAATTTGATTGACACGTCACCTTGACTTTATGAGATAATGTCGAATGCACATATGAATTAGGGTAATATAATTGCCAGGATTATATTACGGTGACTCATATGGAGGTTCTGACATTATGACATAAAGAATTTAAGACGAGTCAAGGAAAATTATCTCTCTATCTTTATTCCATATCACGATTAGTATTATTGAGAATACTAATCAACGATATTCTTGTGTCTTGAAGGAACAATGCCTCCTCGCCGCGGCACACAAAATGAGACTTCTGAACAAGCTCTTCAACGCATGATAGCTACCGCCGTAGATGCGGCTATGGCCGGTCACTCCTCCAACAACAATAACAACAACCACAACAACAACAATCATGGAGTCGGTAATTCAAACGGAGGGTGCTCCTACAAGAACTTCATGGGGTGCAAGCCTCACACTTTCGATGGGACCGGGGGACCAGTTGTGCTCACCCGATGGTTTGAGCAAACGGAAGCCGTCTTTAGCATAAGCGGTTGTCAGGACCAAGACAAGGTCAAATACTCCACTCACACTTTTGCCGGTATCACTCTCACTTGATGGAATACG
The DNA here is from genome assembly GCF_046630445.1 of Rutidosis leptorrhynchoides. Classification (NCBI taxonomy): domain Eukaryota; kingdom Viridiplantae; phylum Streptophyta; class Magnoliopsida; order Asterales; family Asteraceae; genus Rutidosis; species Rutidosis leptorrhynchoides. Next base: position 305,127,201 of record NC_092334.1, read on the forward strand.
TATGTGCAATCGGTGGGTACCGATGAAGCCCACGCTCTCTCTTGGGCCGACTTAAAAGAAAAGATGATCACCGAATACTTTCCGCGCGAAGAGACCCGAAGGCTCGAGAACGAGCTAAGAAGTTTAAAGGCGATCGGAAATGACCTCAAGGCCTATAATCAACAATTTTCCGAACTAGCCTTGATGTGCCCAAACCTCGTGACTCCCGAGTCCCTAAGAGTTGAACTTTACATGGATGGTCTCCCTAAGAGCATCAAACACGGGGTAATGTTATCCAAACCCGCTAATCATCAAGAGGCTTTGAAGATGGCCCGCCAATTGATCGAAACGGTGGACGAAATTGAAGTGTCGGCACCTAAAGCCGGTGATAAGTCGGGTGGCAACAAAAGAAAATGGGAAGCCCCCCAAATAAAGCTACTACAACAAAAACCCCGCCAAGAAGCCTTTCACCTCCGACGACAAGAAAAGCTATGCCAGAAGTCTACCATCTTGCAACAAGTGCCACAAACATCATTATGGTGAATGTAGCAAGCCATTTTGCAACAAATGCCGCAACCGTCATTATGGTGAATTTGGCAAGTTAATTTGCCACCGGTGCCAAGGAAGTGGTCACATGGCCAATGATTTTAGAAGTGTCGCCCCCGTCGCCCAAAAGGCGCCCAATGCACACCGAACGGGTGTTTGTTTCGAATGTGGCCAACCGGGTCATTTTAAGAATGCGTGCCCAGAGAAGAAAACCAACCCCAATGCACGCGGCCGAGCTTTCAACATTAACACTGAGGAAGCCCGAGATGACAACTAGTCACGGGTACGTTTTTTCTCAACAACCCTTATATTTCATGTTTATTCGATTCGGGTACCGTTAGACGTTTTATAACCAAGGCTTTGACTCGTACTCTTTGCACTCCACCACTTCCCCTAGACACTACTTATGCCATTCAAGTGACCCACGGAAAACTATTGTGTACCGACAAATTTTATCGGAGGGTGTACGTTAGCCTTTTTGGGTAAAAAGTTTGAAATTGACTTGATACTTATAGAACTAGGGAGCTCAAAACCTATTCGTTAAGAAGAAATGTTTCCCTACAATTATGTATAGATTATCATGAACTAAATAATTTCCGGTTAAGAACCGATATGTGATGACCCGTAAATTTCTGACTAAATTTAAACTTAATCTTTAACGTTTCCGACACGATAAGCAAAGTCTATGAAGTTGAATCCTAAAATTCTTGAACTATTCAAATACCCTTCGATTGTTCTCAACGATTCGCGAACAAATATATGTAAATAGATACATATATATACTATAACTTGAAAACGTAACAAAGTGTTATGAAAACGATACTGTGCATTAACCTTATTGGTTTGATTATCTGATTGATATATTTAACTACGGAGTTAAAAGATTATGCCAAACGATTGAATTAAAAGATAATTATTGAGTCCCTTAAAGATTATGATATTATTACGAGTCTCTGTTGTGAGGTCCACGTTGATTTGGGAAATCGTTCATTTTTAACGATATTAGAAATAAATGGTAAAGTGTTTGTTTAAATAACGTAATTTGGAGACATACAATAATAAGGAATATTAACTGTTGGAATTAGATATATGAATAACTTGTGATATGTATTTTAAAACGTATATATTAATATTGAAAATATATAAAATATAATATTAAACTGGTCATAAAACGAATTGTTATTATATATATATTAACAAATAGCAAGACAATGATTTATAGAAGTAAATGACCAAAACACTCGAAAGTTTAATATATACTTTGCGTGGTATAGTTTAGGGATAATTTAAGGCTATATTTTGACAAAGGTACGTGACACGAAACGTAAAATGCAAGTTTTCTAAACGTACGAAAATGCGTTCGAGAAACCGGAACCGGGGCATAAGTCGAGTGACAACGTACGAGACATCGGAATGAAAATTTCAAGTCAACTATGCACGAGAATATAATATAATATATAATTAATTAATATAAATTATATATATTATATATTAATAAATAAATATGTCGACAAACAAGAAAATAAAAGTTTGTGAGCTGGATCAGAGGGCCATGCGATCGCATGGCCTTGATGCCTAAAAACCATGCGATCGCATGGGGTTGGAAATCAGGCCACATCTATAAATTCAGTCGAATTCGTTCTAGTTTTGCACACATACATATTACACTCGTATATATATTTATATTATTATTATTATTATTATTATTATTATTATTATTATTATTATTATTATTAAGATTAATATTATTATAAATCTTATTATTATTAATATTATTAATTAGTATTATACATAAAATACTACGACGAGGTTATGAGCGTGTCACTTTCAAAATGGTTTTCAAGCGAGATAGAGCTAAGAAAATTATGGGTTATTGCCAAGGAGGTTATGGGTAATGTTCGGGGGTATATTTGTGAATCAAACCTAGTGATTATCATCTCCGTTACGTCTACGTACTTTCCTACAATATTGAATCTCAATACTGATACGTAAGTACTCATATTTTATATTTTTTATATTAATTGTGTATCCATGTCTAGTGCTCGAGTATATATATTTATACATGCTTGTATGCTAAATTTCGTCGCTAAACAGTTTATAATGAATCACAAATTAAATACATATATTACTGGTAAAAGGTATATGATATACATATTTTTGGAAAGCTGGCGAAAAATCAATGACTTTTCATTTAGACATCGAATAGTTTTGATGAACGGATTAAAAGATATGATCAACTGAATTATAATTGACGTTAATTGGAATTGCTTATGAATTTGCAATTAAGATTTAAACAACTTGTTTACAAGATTGATAAAATGAATTTTTAAATATTACCAGCCGAGTAAATGAATTCTTATATAACGTACGTCTCGTTTGTTGAACTATTGTCAAAATTGACTTTTTGAAACAACATTGGATAACTTTTGTATGTCGATATCGAGCATTAAGATTGTGATACACTATGACCTGACCTAGCTTGATAGATATTTATTGACCAACATATGTTCTCTAGGTTGAGATCTACGATTATTTGATATTTCAAGTTTTGGTCACATTACGATGAACAACTTTATGTACTGGTAAGGTGAGTTTCATATGATCCCTTTTACTCAATATATTTTTGGGCTGAGAATACATGCGACTGTTTATAAATACTGAAAATACTAGATTTATATGCGTGAGTTTCATTTGCTCCATTTTTAATTGCTTTTGCAATCTATATTTTGGGCTGAGAATACATGCACTTTATTTTAAACGCAATGGATACAAGTACATACTAAATTCTACATTGAGTTTGAACCAAAAAATTCCTTAGCTTTGGTAACTAGTAACTGCCGGTTATAAGAACTGGTGGGCGCGAATAGTTATATATGGATCCATAGGGCTTGACATCCTCGTCTGTTCCAGGTATAGAAACCCTAGCCTGAACTATAAAACAGACGTATGCTATTTGAGGTTAGTATACGTTGGATTACGTGTATTGTACATGTTGGTTGCATGTATGTTAAAACAGGGGTACTTATTATAACGTTAAAGTTTAGTTACTAGGGTGCTCAATCTTGTAGAATATTTTGATAAACGTTTATGGACGAAACAACTGAAATCTTGTGATCCACCTTTATATACAGATTATATGAAACTATAAAACTATGAACTCACCAACCTTTATGTTGACACTTGTTAGCATGTTTATTCTCAGGTTTCCTAGAAGTCTTTCGCTGTTTGCTTTTGTGTTAGACAAGCTATGTGCATGGAGTCTTACATGACATATTTTTCAAGGAAACGTTGCATTCACCAAATCATCACCATGTATCTTATTTTGACTGCATTGTCAACGGAAGTATTATTGTAAACTATTATTTACGGTGATTGTCTATATGTAGAAATCATCAGATGTCGAAAACCTTTGATTTAAATATTCATTTATGGTGTGCCTTTTTAAAAGAATGCAATGTTTACAAAACGTATCATATAGAGGTCAAATACCTCGCAATGAAATTGATGAATGACGTGTTCGTCCATATGGATTTAGAGCAATCGTCATAGTTAAATCAGAGCGTTGGTCCTAGTGAACTAGGTCTTGCATGAGTGTGTCTAACTGATAGTTGTTAGGATGCATTAGTAAGTCTGGACTTCGACCGTGTCTGCATGTCAAAAGTTTTATTTATCATTTTTTATCGCAAATTACCTACTTATCATTCCTAGTCTAGACACGTTTTACTGCATTGATTGCATGAATAGTGTATAGACAAAATTTATATCTTAGCGTATCTGTTACTGTAAACTTTTCCTGACATCTTCCGAAAATTTCTCCGTGATTTATGGAATTTGGTATTATATATACATATGTAAATGTAAATTATGTATTGAAGAATACCAAACTAAATTCTATAATCTAATTCATATCAAAAATCATCTCCCTAATTATACAAGATGGATCCCGTATCTAGTTCAAATTCCTTAAACTCTGACAGCTATTCCGATATGGATATTCACCTGAATTCCGAAGACAGTGTAACCGGAATGGATTAACCAATTAGCCATCATCTATTCTGGATGAATTGGGGATGGGTTCGTAATCTACTTAATCATTGGAGACAAGAAGAAGGTGATCCCTTCCATCCACCACATTCACCTCTTGGCAAAGAACCTGAAGCACTTACCAGCGAACCCGTTCGTTACACCATTTTCACCCTCATTTCCAGAACAGCTCGCAACGACTATGTAATATCCAATATTGTAAATCTTATTCATCCGCTTGTCCGAACTGCCAATCATCCCAGTATAATAGAAGAAGTCAACGAGCTTTGTGCTCGGGTAGTGGCTTTGGAGAATATGGTGCAAGGATTACAAACACCAGCAGCAGCACCAGCAGCATAAACAGTACCACCGATAACAACACCAACAGTACCATTACCACCACCAACAATAACATCCCCATCACACGCCTCAACATCACAATCTATACCTCAGATATCAACATCATACGCACCACAGGTACCAAGGAGTACTAACAACAATAACTGATGAAGTAATGATTCATAATTTCATTGGAGAAATATTCTGCGGCGATTATGTAATCTCTAAAGTCTTAGAGATATTCTATTCTAGCCGTAACCGTAAATCAGATGAGTGGACCGAAATGATAGAAGGAAAGGTAGAAACCCTGACCGGAATGGTGCACGATTTACAAGCTAGACTTGTTTTACCAGCAACATCAACAGTATCGTCAGTATCACCAACACCGGCAAAACCTGTAGCACTACAAGTTTCGCCAATTTCATAATCACCAACATCATCACAAATCAACAACGCGTATATTGTATCAATGAGTTATGAAGTATTAACTCATTTTCCCTGAAGAAATTATAGGTATATTTTATATATATATATATATATATATATATATATATATATATATATATATGTGTGTGTGTGTGTGTGTGTGTGTGTATGAAATTTGAAAACAAAATAAATCTTTTCGTACTAAGCTATTACATGTGAATCATAACTGGTAGGTACTACTCGGTTAGTTCATGTTACTAATATGCTATACATCCTTCGTTAATGACTTAACAATCGTTAACTACAATCTCTGTTTCAACTCAATGAATTCCATTTCCTAATAAACCAAGTGTATTATTCAATTACATAATTGATTTTACATTTTCATTTTCGATGTACTCGAAACTTTCCAGAAAACATCATCTGTGCCTTGTAAGGTTTAAAAAAATTCCACGAGCATCAACATCCTTCACCGAGGAATATCAATAAGAATAAATAATGAAGTATTAATTTCATTAGTGAAATACTCCGCGAAGATTAGGTAATCTCTAATGTTTTGGAGATTATTCATTTCTAATTCAAGCCAAAAATCAAATGAGCTTAATATGATATTAACTCATTAAATCTGTATTACATCTAAAGAAAATATACATACATATATTTTCCTAAAGACTGTAACGAAAATTCTTTGTACAAAGTATTAATTGTGAAATTTTTTTAACGGGTAGGTAATACCCGGGAAATATTTAAGTTTGCAATCAATATGTTACACTGTACATTCTTCAACTTTGATTCAAAAATTATTAACAATGCTCACAATGATATACAATCATTTTCATACAAATTCAATTACATATTCTGATATTGACGGATCAGAATCCAAGTCATAACTCTGAACCGGTGACATCATTCTTAGATCTCTACATCTTTCAAAGCTATACTTTGACTTTAAATCTGTGCAAGATCAGTTAGCATTGTTTTTACCGAAAATAACCTTACAATTCCTTTTCAAAGTATCCAGTATTATCAACCGTTCAACCAGTCAACGACGACCTTTCAGACTTGTAACTTTGGCATATACATTTTTGTTACTGGGGAACCTTTCATGTTCCACTACATTAACAGTAAATGTACCAGCAAATTCATTAATCTGTGACTTAAAGTCTCTCCGAAAAACCATTATAATTGTTCATTGAAACCCTATCATGTACTCATCCACATCTTGTAATGGTAACTACCATACCAACTACCAGGAATTAGCAATTAGTATTTCGAATTTTGCAGCAATTCTACGCCAACAGTTATATATATACATATATTGTCTATCTCCTAGACTTACTTACTTCGAATGTGAAGTTTCTGAAAAACACCTTAAACCGCGAACTAGTTCTCGAAATTTTGAAAATTACTGATGAAGCAGCAAAAACTGTAAACGACCTTAACAGTAAAAAGTTTGATGATAAAGAATAGTGTGTTGGCAAAGCTCAGAAAAAGAAAAGGTTTGGAACTGGAAAATGGATTGAGCAAAGTATGAAGGAGGCTGTGGATAAATCACAAAGACGAAACCTGCCTTCCAAGAATCCAAATGATTCAGTATTTGCTGAAGCCATTAACGAATACCTTGCTTCCGAATCTAAACCCTTGCGGACAATATTCTTCATCATCCTATGATATTAGAAATTCTAAGATATTATCATATCTTTCATTATAAATATCTTTGATATTTCTGAAGATATCTTCATAACTATTATCATCCGAAATTATTTATCTCTTCACGCTATCTGTGTTACATCATAAAAGAAACTATTTTAGTTTCTAATTTCTGAATATTTTGAAAAATGGATGTTTTTGAAGTAGTGTTGGGAATTGAAACATGAGTTAGTATAATATAATGACATTTGATCAACGTGATTATATTACAGTAAGTCATGATGAGTTTCTAATGGAACGTGATAAAGGTTCACAGAACATACCCTCATCATGAACCATGTTACATAACTCTTTCATTCTATTTAACCTCTAAACATATCAAGAAAATATTTTTCTTGATGATTCGGTCTTTTTCGAGGTATTCTGGTAAGTTGACAAGTCAGATTGTGCCATTGCCATTTCTTTCTTAGAATATTAATTATGTTCATTCTGAAATTCATACCTACGAATTCTGGACCATTATTCGCTTGACTTAAAGTCGGGAAGAGAAAACGAAAGCATGAAGCTCCGAAATATAATGAAAAATATAAAGCCCGAAAACAACCCCGAAATTACAAACTGTGTATATCAACGCGTATAGCAATATAAAGATACGGGAGAATGAAAAACAATATAACCCCAAGGTAATAGTAGAAGAAAATAACCTCCGCTGGTGGTAGATGAAAAAGAAGAATGAATGATATGATAGTCAAGAAAATATCAAGAATCAGAACTGGATGAAGCATTTTCACAAATCTTTTGTAAGTATGAAATAAGGAAGAAGATTATAGGAGTGGTGAAAATAAATGAAACGAAAGAGGTCAATTTATAGCAAAATATCAGACATAGCAATCGAGGCAGATTACGCATTTAATCAAAGGAAATCCTAATTTCCTTAAATTTCGAAGAATCAAATCTTATTTAAATTATGAAGATTTTCTATTCCTAAAATTCCGAAAATCAATCGTTACTACGTCAAGAGATAAGACGAATCTCTATTCTCCATTTCACTCTATTACGATAACTTCCCTCATACGCTTCGAGTAATTGGATTTTTTTTATCCATATTATTTAACGGTGATAAAAATTCTATTTATCAACACATATTCGTCATGAAAACATTTTTATTGTTAGCCATGACGACCTCATTCAAATTTCGGGACGAAATTTCTTTAACGGGGAGGTACTGTGATGACCCGGAAATTTCTGACTAAATTTAAACTTAATCTTTAACGTTTCTGACAAGATAAGCAAAGTCTATGAAGTTGAATCCTAAAATTCTTGAACTATTCAAATACCCTTCGATTGTTCTCAACGATTCGCGAACAAATATATGTAAATAGATACATATATATACTATAACTTGAAAACATAACAAAGTGTTATGAAAACGATACTGTGCATTAATCTTATTGGTTTGATTATCTGATTGATATATTTAACTACAGAGTTAAAAGATTATGCCAAACGATTGAATTAAAAGATATTTATTGAGTCCCTTAAAAATTATGATATTATTATGAGTCTCTGTTGTGAGGTCCACGTTGATTTGGGAAATCGTTCATTTTTAACGATATTCGAAATAAATGGTAAAGTGTTTGTTTAAATAACGTAATTTGGAGACATACAATAATAAGGAATATTAACTGTTGGAATTAGATATATGAATAACTTGTGATATATTTTTTAAAACGTATATATTAATATTGAAAATATATAAAATATAATATTAAACTGGTCATAAAACGAATTGTTATTATATATATATATTAACAAATAGCGAGACAATGATTTATAGGAGTAAATGACCAAAACACTCGAAAGTTTAATATATACTTTGAGTGGTATAGTTTAGGGATAATTTAAGGCTATATTTTGACAAAGGTACGTGACAAGAAACGTAAAATGCAAGTTTTCTAAACGTACAAAAATGCGTTCGAGAAACCGAAACCGGGGCATAAGTCGAGTGACAACGTACGAGACATCGAAATGAAAATTTCAAGTCAACTATGCACGAGAATATAATATAATATATAATTAATTAATATAAATTATATATATTATCTATTAATAAATAAATATGTCGACAAACAAGAAAACAAAAGTTTGTGAGCTGGATCAGAGGGCCATGCGATCGCATGGCCTTGATGCCTAAAAACCATGCGATCGCATGGGGTTGGAAATCAGGCCACATCTATAAATTCAGTCGAATTCGTTTCAGTTTTGCACACATACATATTACACTCGTATATATATTTATATTTATATTATTATTATTATTATTATTATTATTATTATTATTATTATTATTATTATTATTATTATTATTATTATTAAGATTAATATTATTATTAATCTTATTATTATTAATATTATTAATTAGTATTATACATAAAATACTACGACGAGGTTATGAGCGTGTCACTTTCAAAATGGTTTTCAAGCGAGATAGAGCTAAGGAAATTATGGGTTATTGCCAAGGAGGTTATGGGTAATGTTCGGGGGTATATTTGTGAATCAAACCTAGTGTTTATCATCTCCGTTACGTCTACGTACTTTCCTACAATATTGAATCTCAATACTGATACGTAAGCACTCATATTTTATATTTTATATATTAATTGTGTATCCATGTCTAGTGCTCGAGTATATATATTTATACATGCTTGTATGCTAAATTTTGTCGCTAAACAGTTTATAATGAATCACGAATTAAATACATATATTACTGGTAAAAGGTATATGCTATACATGTTTTTGGAAAGCTGGCGAAAAATCAATGACTTTTCATTTAGACATCGAATAGTTTCGATGAACGGATTAAAAGATATGATCAACTGAATTATAATTGACGTTAATTGGAATTGCTTATGAATTTGCAATTAAGATTTAAACAACTTGTTTAGAATATTGATAAAATGGATTTTTAAATATTACCAGCCGAGTAAATGAATCCTTATATAAGGTACGTCTCGTTTGTTGAACTATTGTCAAAATTGACTTTTTGAAACAACATTGGATAACTTTTGTATGTCGATATCGAGCATTAGGATTGTGATACACTATGACCTGACCTAGCTTGATAGACATTTATTGACCAACATATATTCTCTAGGTTGAGATCTACGATTATTTGATATTTCGAGTTTCGGTCACATTACGATGAATAACTTTATGTGCTGCTAAGGTGAGTTTCATATGATCCCTTTTACTCAATATATTTTTGGGCTGAGAATACATGCGACTATTTATAAATACTGAAAATACTAGATTTATATGCGTGAGTTTCATTTGCTCCCTTTTTAATTGCTTTTGCAATCTATATTTTGGGCTGAGAATACATGCACTTTATTTTAAACGCAATGGATACAAGTACATACTAAATTCTACACTGAGTTTGAACCAAAAATCCCTTAGCTTTGGTAACTAGTAACTGCCGGTTATAAGAACTGGTGGGTGCGAGTATTTATATATGGATCCATAGGGCTTGACATCCTCGTCTGTTCCAGGTATAGAAACCCTAGCCTGAACTATAAAACAGACGTATGCTATTTGAGGTTAGTACATGTTGGATTGCGTGTATTGTACATGTTGGTTGCATGTATGTTAAAACAGGGGTACTTATTATAACGTTAAAGTTTAGTTACCAGGGTGCTCAATCTTGTAGAATATTTTGATAAACGTTTCTGGACGAAACAATTGAAATCTTGTGATCCACCTTTATATACAGATTATATGAAACTATAAAACTATGAACTCACCAACCTTTGTGTTGACACTTGTTAGCATGTTTATTCTCAGGTTTCCTAGAAGTCTTCCGCTGTTTGCTTATGTGTTAGACAAGCTATGTGCATGGAATCTTACATGACATATTTTTCAAGGAAACGTTGCATTCACCAAATCATCACCATGTATCTTATTTTGACTGCATTGTCAACAGAAGTATTATTGTAAACTATTATTTACGGTGATTGTCTATATGTAGAAATCATCAGATGTCGAAAACCTTTTATTTAAATATTCATTTATGGTGTGCCTTTTTAAAAGAATGCAATGTTTACAAAACGTATCATATAGAGGTCAAATACCTCGCAATGAAATCGATGAATGACGTGTTCGTCCATATGGATTTGAAGCGATCGTCACACGATATCCTCTTCCCCGTATCAACGACCTCTTGATCCATTACAAAGATCTTGTGTGTATTCCAAATTGACCTCCATTCCAGTTATCATCAATCGAGGGTTAAGGGAGAAGATGTCTCCAAAACCGTTTTCCGAACTCGTTACCATAGTTATGAATTTCTTTTAATGACCATTCAGTTTATCTAAGGCTCCGTCCGTATTCATGGACCTCCTGAACTGCGTATGCAAACTCATCTAGACAAACCCGTTATCGTATTCATAGGTGATGTCTTAACCTATTCAATTCAAGCGAAGAAGAAAACGAACGACGTCTCCGTCCCACGCTCGAACTCTTGAGAAAAGAGCAACTCTATGCCGAATTCTCCAAGTGAGAATTCTGATTAAACGAAGTCCAATTTCTAAACCATGTTGTTAGTGGTCGAGGTATTAAAGTAGATCTCGCAAAAATCGAAGCCACACGTAATCGGGAGACACTCACGACTCTAACTTATATTCGTAAAATCTTGGATCTCGCCGATTGTTACCGAAGATCCGTTCCCAACTTTCCCCGTATTACTCGACCTTTAACCTCGTTGTCTCACTAAGGGAAAAATTTAAACCTCTCCATGTCCGAACCTTGAACGTGATTATTCACACCAACCATACTAGCCAAATTCGTGTAACGCAAGATGGAACTCAAATATGGAAATATTTCTACGTGAACGCCTGAAAGGCATACTCTCTCGACTCGAAATCAAGAAAACTGAAATTCGTTATTTTTCACGAAGAATTTTAATACTTAGTTATGGATCCGATCAAACTTCTCATCACGACGTATAACGATACATAACCCTGTTATTTCACTATTACCATCTGATATTACTGGGACCCAAGATAACACACAACCCAAGGATACTCCTTTCTTCTTTGACTTATCTTCCTTATGCTTCTGATATATGGCCAACTACTACTCAACTCCAGACTATACAACTACATGTACTATCTTGTTCCCACCAAGCCTCAATATTTGGCCACAAGATGTGCGATATGGCTACATTAAGATGTAAACTCATCCTATTCTAAATTCACATTTCACTCCAATTTTTTTTGCTCGTACTTCCGAATAAGGAAACCTTTTATCTAAATTCGCAATGGAGAGAGAGAGACTCTTCACGCATTACTAGTATTCACCACGAGGGTGAATAGCCCTGACGAACGTTTTCAGTAACCGATAAGAAACTTGTTTCAACAAATGTTTTCGAGCCCTAACTAACTTGTTCAGACACATCTTAAAGAATTCTATTCCAACACGGTGTACCATTGTCAATTATCTCGGATCACAATACTCATTTCACTTCTAGTATTACAAGAAGCCTTAGGAACACATTTAAATATGAGTACCGCGTATCATCCACAAACCGACGGACCAAGCAAAACGTACGATTCAAATCTTGGAAAGACATGTTACAAACATGTATTGTTGCCTTTAGTTGTTTCCCTCTTACCACAGTAGTTACCACTCGTGTATTAACGCCGCACTTTTCGAAGCTTTATATGACCACAAATGTCTTTCCCCTTTTCGTTGGGCCGAAGTAGGTGACAAGCAAATCACCGAATCCGAACACATTCAAGAAATAACCGTTAAGATCATTCAAGTCCAAGAAGGGCTCAAGACGGCCCGTAGTTGCCAAAAGGGCTATGCCGATGATTAGATGTAAACCTCTCAAATTCTAAGTGAGTAACCGCGTAATATTGAAAAACCGCACCTTGGAAAGGTGTAATCCGTTTCGGGAAATCGAGGAAAGTTATATCCACAATATTGATCCTTTTGAAATCTTGGGGCGTATTGGAACCGCGTCCTACCGTTTAGGTATTCCGACTCAATTAAGTTTCCCTTTATCCTACATTCCAGGTAACGAACTTTGAGAAGTGTCCTGTGGAACAGTAACTCGTTATTCTTCCTAGATGAGCTTACTATTGACGACAAACTCCACTTCATAGGAGGACCGGTTGAAATTATGAAATCGTGAAAACCAAACCTTAAGACAACGTAAATTCTGACTGTCAAAGTTTATGAGAATGCCCAAGGACGTATCTTCACTTGTTCATAGAATTGACAACGCAAGGTGTGGGTAATGTAACATCCCGCATTTTTCTGTTAAATTATTTAACGCCCGTCCTTTTATTTTAATAATATCTTTCGTATCTAGATTCGTATCCTCCGTTAGCTAACGTTCTTAATATTTTCGTTATTGAATTATAACATCTCCCGTTTACTCTCGGTTATTTAAAATAATTCGTTCGGTTAATTCACGCACCCGCTTTGAAACTTTAGCGACTAAACTTGCTAAGTGGGCAAAGAATTGACTAGGTCAACTAGTCAAAGTGCTTCTCCTCCACTCAACCATTCACCTCCCATCTCATCTCATACTTTCACTTTTTCTCTCAATTCACTCAACACAAATTCATCATCTATTCAAGATCTAGCAAGCATCAATTCAAACAAATTACATATTTGGAATCCTCTCTTCATCCTCTACAACTTGATACCAATTTCATCTCATTTGGGTAACTTTCTAAAATCACTAGATTCTTTGTTCTTGATGTTTTTGACTTATAAAAGTGTTAATTAGTGTCTATGGCTCAAGTCTAACATGAATATATAATTTGTATGCTCGATCTTGTTGTTTTGAGCAACTAGCTTGAATTTGAAATTTGGTGTGTTTGATCTTGAGTTTTGGATGATTAAATGTTGTTGTTATGTTAAAGTTCATGTATTAAATGTGTTACTAGCATCACTAGCTTTAAGTTGATGTGTAGGTTGATTAAGAAAACTTCACTAACATGATTATTGATTTTGTGATTTTGGGTTAGTGTTTGATAGACTTAAAATGAACTTTTGATGCATCGAATGCTTGTTAGTGTTGTTGATAAGTGTTTAGTTGCAATGTATGTTTAATTACCTTTGATACGGCATATCGTATGTGTAGGTTGGATTCCCGAATCATGAAATGCATTTTATGAACTTGAAACCTTGATGATGAGCGTGAAATGATCTCTCGGCGAGAATTTGATTATTTTAAATGATGTTTTTGTTTGATGACAAATGTTTAGTTGTATTCCTCATTAAATTACCTTTCCAACGATATAAGATTCGTGTTTTGAATGTTTATGGTTCATTAATTATGATTGTTTGAAGTTAGATTCGTGCATTAAGTATTAAAACTGCCAGATTTGCTAAACAGATACATGGAGCGGCGCTCGAAACCCTTGAGCGGTGCTCCAAACCTTGCTGTCCAAAAGTGCACTTTTTCTTTTAATTCTAACTATGCTACGCACCTCCGATTAACATGAAACTGGTTCTAACATGCTCATATATGATTTTTAGACTTAGAAAAATAGTTGGGGACCCGACCCGAATTTGTTGACTTTTCGTTGACTTTGACTTGACCAAAGTTGACTTTTGTCCGAACTTAACCCAATACTTATGCAATCATTCTAACATGCTTTTATTTTTGTATCATGCATGAAACTTGACAAGTTGACTCACATGCTATATTTATCGAGTCGTAACGAGCCATAGGACTAATTGAACAAATTTGACCAACCGTGTTTACCGTTATTGATCCAACCTACTTGTTTAGGTCAAGACTAGCAATTGTTCTTACACACGTTTACTTAGCAAAGTACCTTTTCTTTCGTGCACTTGAGGTGAGATCATAGTCCCACTTTTACTCTTTTATACTTATATTTGGGATGAGAAAACATAAACGTTTCAATTACAAATAGAACACAAGTACGAAAACAAACATTTCACGAACGAGTTTGAATGAAAATCCTCAATTTAGTTATCATTAGTTACACCTGATGGTGTAAGTGAGACTATGTTGTGTGGATCCATACGGGTTTGACTAACCCTCATTCGGACGGTTCGCTACCATTAAGCGAATGAAATATATTCTGTTATGGTGTATGTTCTAACACTTTTATGCGGAGGTAAATGATACAGTTAAGCTTTGATAATTGGGTGCTTGATAAACAAAATTTATGGAATTCAAACGATTGGAATAATCGACTTATACTAAACTTGTGGTTCAACTTACTTACTTACTTACTTACGTACTCACTTACTAAACCTATGATTTCACCAACGTTTTCATTGACAGATTTTCTATGTTTTTCTCAGGTCCTTGAACGATATGTAATACATGCTTCTGCTCATTATTTTGATACTTGCATTGGATGTCGAGTATACATGCATACATGGAGCGTCTTTTGACTTTATTTAAAACTATGTCGCATAGGTTTCATTTGTACTTATAACATTGTAACGTAACTAGTGGTTGAACTATTCTTGTAAACTTTGAAACAATCTTTACATTTGAAATGAATGCGACATATTTTTGGTCTAACGTTATTTCAAAGACTTATGACCACGTAACGGGACCTAAGTAGACGGCACCGTTAATGACGATTTTGTTAGGTCGCTACATAGGTCTCGTGCATAAACTTGGAAATCAAAGGATAGATCACGCCCTCATCACAGCTTTGGTTGAACGTTGGCATCCCGAAACACATACGTTTCACTTTCTATTTGGTAAAAAAATCATCCCTTAGATATCATTATTTTTATATTATTAAAACATTAGCGTATCTATTATTAAAGCTACATCATGTATATTTATTATTATATGTATATTTATATTTACTATATATTTATATGGTATGTTGACATATTTATATTTTTGTATGTTTGGCAATAATTTCACATCTTTATATTTATATTTTTGTACGATTAAAAAGTTGTAGGAGTAAGTTATAATAATTATTAAATTAAGTATAATGTAAGTTTTAATATATATATATATATATATATATATATATATATATATATATATATATATATATATATATATATATATATATATATATATATATATATAATTTGTATAGGAGAAGCAACTATAACGTTGCAAGATGTACATATTTTGTGGGGTTTGCCTATTGACGGGGAAGTTGTCTCTGGAACGTGGTACAATTTTCCTGATGAGACCTGGTTAGCCATAGTTGTTGAGCATTTAGGGATCGATCCTCAACATATTGGGGATAGGTGTATAGAAAAAGGAAAAATAAGGATTTCTACTTTAATCAAAGAGTTGGATAGGCCCGTTGGAGACACTATTTTGTCTCACCAACAACGGATACGAGTATACATGTTAGTTATGATGGGTGGCGTTCTATTTTCGGACGCTAGTTCACACGATGTGCCGTTGAGCTACATGTATCAGTTGATTGACTTGAGTCCGAAAGCACCACGTCTTAGTTGGGGTAGTGCGGTTCTAGCACAAGTTTATAGAAATTTGTGTCGTGCGGCTCAAGTTCCTAACGCTAAAGGTATAAATGGTACGATGCTCTTAGTGCAACATTGGGCCTATGAAGGATTTCCAACACTTGCACCACGTTTAAGAGTATATATACGTGAATTACTAATGGCAGAAGATGGGGTAGGCATGCGTAGACCGTATGCTGCAGGTATAATATTCCTACTCTATTTTTTGCGTATATACGCTATTTAAAAATATATTTTATATAACCTAATCGGAATGTAGGTGGCATGGTAAAAGGACACATAAAGATTCTCCTGCCCATGTTTTAGTAACGTGTCACGTAGCACTTACGGCGATGGACGACCAACAGGTATATACATTATACATGTTTGTGCATAAATATATAAATAGTGATTTTGTAAACAAGTGATTGCTTTGTTATATGTTATGTTGTTGCAGTTTGTGTGGCGTCCATATCCACAAATGTTACTAGATCGACTTCCCCCACAATGTAGCGCTGACATGCATTTGTGGACATACCGTGGCCCAATTATTTTTTGGGATACTATTGAGATGCATCTACCAGATAGGGTATGCAGACAGTTTGGATGGACTCAACAAATTCCCGAATCAGACCTATTGTTTGATGCAGCCCTACATGCGACGATACACAACACAAGCCTTAAGTCCAAAGCAGGAGTTAATTTGGTTACAAATGAACCGCAAGCTACGTACATCAATATGTGGAGGGGCGAGCTAACTCGGTATATCTGGGTGGGGGGGATTTAGACACGGTACCGAATTACTTATCTTGGTACTATGAGCGCACAATTGTGCACATTACAAATCCGGGAAACGTTGATCCCGACCACACATATCCTAATTGGGCAGGAGCCAGTAGTGTCCTTGTAAGTAACAATATTGTGATATTTTTATTACATAACATGTATCATATGTTTGAAGAAAATAACATTGTTCTAATATTTGTTTACTTTTAATTAATATGCAGCAGCAGGAGGGGCTTTATATGACGCGTGAGGTGGCTGCAACTGAGATGCAGCCGAACAGTCAACCGAACCCGCAACCATTTTTTGATATACCGAGTCAAGTGATGGGTTACGCACGTCATATGCCATATGATCAATTTCACTACTATCCTACACAATCGTTCATTTTTCAGGAGAATGATTACTATGATCAGTCTCAGTTTACCCGTACACATACTCAGTATACCCCGTGAACTCAGTATACCACTCAGCAAACAGACTGGGGTCAATCATCTAGGAACGCAGACGTGTCCACGAACAATTACAATGTGAGTATGATTGACATGTGTACCCCTCATCAAACCCCTCATCAAAGTCCTTACCATATGAATACCTCTTATCATAGCCCGTACCGTATGATGAACCCTAATCAAAATCAATACACAGTAAACAATCCTATACGTATGCAAGATCTGGGAAGTACATCACAAGCAGATGTTAATGAGGAAGTACCTAATGATGATATACCTGGTGTTCAACAAGTTAGGAGGAGTGAAAGGGATATACGAGATGTGGATTGTGGAAACGGTGGTCACAGAGTTTACCAACAACGTCCTTGATGTCGTGGTGGGCATTGATTGGTTGTATTCCATTTGTTGTAACAGTTTTTAATGTTTTTCAATAAACATGTTGTTAAGATATTTAGTTCGCACTTTATCGTTAATAATAATGACAACGATAATAATGAAAATGACAATAATAGTAACAATAATAAAAAAAAATACAACCATTACTAATATTTTACAATCAACATTATCCATTATAGTATTCACCATGGATATCCTATATCCTACTGAATTCAAGTGCGTCTTCAAAAACTCCAAATAATACATACAACTTAATTTTTTCAGAACGTATACATGCTTTTCCAACTAATGTATACCAGTTTTCTTCAAAGCATAATGTTTCAGGTTCAGATGTTCCTTGTTTGTAATAATATATGTCCATTGAATCTGGATTTTCTGGTAACTTTTCTCGAAGGAATTCATTCAACTTCTGCATATCAAACCCGCGAACATCAACATTATCAAATGTAGTCTTCTCGCCTCCTGAGAATGATGTCTCATCTTCAAAATCGCAGCCGTGAACAACGTCAATTGAAATGTACTTCGGTTCCATTTTTATCATGTGTTTATGCAACTGTCAACATGCACTTTTATAACCATAATACAAACCGGCTATCTGAATGCCGGTTTCAGCATTTACTGTTCTTTGACAGCTTTTTCTGATACCGGCTTTTAGAATGCCGATGTTGATATGCCAAGATGTCGAAATAACTTGGTAATCATCATCCCAAATGGTAACGGTGCATTTAAGCTTTCCCTTGCTTCTTGCATCCGATTAACCATGATGTATCTGACATCGAAAGATATACCATTTGTGATCCAGTAGATCATCAGTGCTTCAATTAAAAGCACCCTGTTAGAGTAATCGTCCACCGCACAAATAGGACGACCAGTTATGTTGCTACGGATGATAGTATATATTTTGAGTTTATTGACTCTAAGAAAACCAAAAAACATTTTTTTATTTCTACACAAATATTAAAACAAAGATCTTCAACACATGTGTTGACCACATCAAGTATAGAAGTGTCAGCAACATGTGTCTCAAGAAGATGGCCATCAATTTGACTGGTAGGATTGTAAAATTGCAATCCTCCAGTTGGGAGTCCCAAAGCATTGTTGAAGGTATCTATATCCCATCAATATGGTATACCTTGCAACACAAACCTAACATTCTTGTCTTCTTTAGAAAATGAAAAATTCTGATAGAACTCACGTACACAATCATCGTAAACAGGAAAAATGTCACTTATCATGCACAACAATGATAATTCTTAAACTGCTCATATGTGAGTTCATGATCTTCTCTGGGATCAGTTCCTCTTAAAAAACAAACCCCATCGAGGATTGTCCTGTAAGATATTGGAATTTGACGACGACGATGCATAGTCAGAAAAGAAGAAATGTGAAAAATTTTAGTTTGATAAATGTAAGTCGATAATAAAATGGTTAAATAGAATTCATAAAGGCAATAATTTTGCGTAAACCGGCATTTAAAAATACGATTTCTGTTTTTTTTTTGTCAGAAAAAGTACTTAACCCAGAACTTTAACATCACGGGTGGGAAAAAAACATTGGTAATTATTTCAGAAGCTCAAACCGGAGTTCCCAACTCTGGATTCAGAATGGGTCAGAAAAGCCTATAACACCGTAGTTCCAAACTCCGGATTCAGAATGGGTCAGAAAAGCCTACGAAATCGGAGTTCAAAGGCCGGTTTGTATTCACTATGCTGTATCAATTTACTGTATCAAATAGACTTTTTAACTTTTTATCTATATTTAAACTACTATTATATTCAATCCAACAAAATTGGCTAGCAACACAATTGCATTTCAAACAACAAAATGTCTAATTCTGAAAATGATGGATGGGAATACCTTCTTGATGTCGATGATTCCGACATCGCCTATCTTGGCTTGCAACAAACTCAACCTGTATCCATTACTAGTCCGGCTCAAACCACTTTGTTGCTGACTCCTTTGCCAACTAGGTCGCCTATCCGGTCGCCAGCATCTGCCCAACCTACTCGTAAAAAACAAAAGCAACCACAACCTTTTACACCACCACGACCTATATCTTTTGCATTTATTTTTCATTATTATTATTATTTTTTCTTTAATTGTTGTTTATTAAGTGTATATAATTAAGATTAATTGTTATTTATGACATCATCATGGTGCTCTAAGAATTTTCTAATTTCTTTTTAAATTTTTTTAAAGCTTAAAAATGTATATTTATGACATTATAATTTTAGAATTTTAATAGAAACTATAAATAGATACGTATTCCTACATATGTAATTTTTTTTTTTTTTTTGCGGAAAACAAAAAATTAAATCAATAAAGATCAAAAGATCTTAATTTTTTTACAACTGATAAAGATCAATAAACGTATGTTTGACTAGACCCTATAGTTTATCGAACATGTAAACTTTCTGTTACACTTTCTTTATTTTTAAAAATTTTTAGATTAATAGTCCAACAGTCTCAACCATCGCCTCCCCATGACCCTCAATATCGAGTGTTATTGACAGTAGATTCACCCTAGGCTCGCCTTCAGCACCTCGTGTTACACTCCATCCCTTTTAAGCATTTTTCGTCACAAGTCAAACGGCTCTCTTGGACATTATAAATAAAAATAAATATAAATGGTCAGGTGAGCAAGTTCTTATTATATATTTTTCAACTTAATTTAATTTTACACCATTCTTATTGATATGCGAAATTTAACCTATGAGTTAAACTAGAATTACTATTATCAATTAACACACAAATAAATTTAACCAATACGTTAAACTAGAATTACTATTATCAATTAAAACACAAATATACAACTATCCTAATAATTATGTAATAGATTAATGGTAAATTCGGTTCGTTCCCTAGTGAGCATATGTAATCAAAAATTCCAAAACTAGTAATTATCCTAAGTAAATTGGGGTATTTTGAAATGATTTGAATAAAATGAAAAGTAAATAAGAACACGAATCGATGGAGACAAATCTATCCACTTAGAATCAATTCCCTATGTTGGGATTGCTTTGTTAAACTCGTTATAATAATTGATGATGTGGTGACACTGCAATTATCTGTCGATTTTAAAAATTTATCAACAAGTAATTATCCTAGAATCTGTTACTATCTTAGATACAAGTCAATTCCTCACTAGTCAAATAATCTTGTAACTTAGTCGAGGTTTTATTTTTTATATACGTTATGCTAGACCAGTGTCCGGATTTCAATCAGACAGTCAATTAACTTCAAACTACTCAAAAGGTTAAATAGGTCTCCCTAGTTAACCTCACAATTAATTTATCAAATCAATGATTATTATCGTTGTAGTCTAATTACATTGGTTTCCCGCATATAATTCAACAAATCCTGAATTATTTATCAATAATCTAGCAAAGTTCATTAATCTAATTAACAATCGTTAACTTAACCAACAAACTTGAGATAAAACCAATTAATATGCATAAGTAACGATGGTTCTTCAATCAAATATAAACAATAGTGATTAATAATTTATATAAAATCATAAGATAAACAATGCATCGCCTAGGTTCAATCATCTAAATGTATACGAATAATGTACCTAGAGATAATTGTAAAGAAGTAATCAAACACAAAGATAAACAATAATCAACCATTGTATTAATCAATATATAAGAATAAATTTTACCAATAATTAATCCTTGATGAAGATTGAAATCCAAGTTGTAAAACTTCAAGAACAATCATGAAAAACCTATAAAATTCGACCTTAAACCCAAAAAAATTGAAAAAGAAAAGCTGCCCTAAAAGTGGAATTTGGAGGGGTATTTATAGGGTAAAATTTGGATCTGGTGACCAACCTAAGATCTCAAGCCCGTGACCAATATCTTGCGATCGCAAAGTGGAAAATAAAGGATTTCACGACTGGAAGCTTATGCCTCGTGACCGTTGAGGTTCGTTGTCTCGATTTCCCGTCCTTATATCCAAATCTCCCGACCATAACCTACAACTTGACGACCACCATCATGGTCTTCTAACCGAGATACGAACCTTAGCGACCCCGAGGGTGTCTTGATCTGCAACTTTGATTTTTGTTTCTTGTTTGGCTTTGTCTTGATGTCATTGATGATGAAATCTTGTAAAAACCTTCAATAAAGTGCCATTAAACATTTCTTGAGCATAAATCTCCATTTATTCACGAACAAGCTCAAAGTCTTCAATAATAATCCCAAAACAATAACTGTTGGTCCCGATTTAACAACAGAAAGTTTATAGAGGAGGGGGGAGGGTGAATACAATTCTTTTTATCAATTATATTAATTTAACTGTTAAGCATGTAATTAACAAATAATTAAATCAGAGTCATATGTAATTTTCAACGATATTCTTTTATTGAAATAATTTCAAAGAATCACGGTTATCCTTTGGCAGAATAGATAACCAGTTGATACATATTACACCTAGATAGCTTTTAAATGAATGAAGCTTATATAAGGTCCGAACTCTATCAATTTAATACCCACACCACTAATTTATGTAATTGTGGCTTCAACTATTTATAGGAGGCCTAATAACCGTGTAATTGATCTATTTTATACTGGTACAAAGGATGTTTGTACTCAGCCGACAACTGAGGCAGGAATCACGTGAGTCCCCTTTCCTTCTTCGGTAGCTAATTGCAGGAACACCCCTTTGGATATTCGAATTGATTAAACAAATAGAATGTTGGGTTCCCTAGGCGTTGACAAAGCAATAAACATGAATTGCACATGGGTTAAGCTTTTGCATTTCATTGTTGTCTTGTAAGGCCACTTGTCAGCCGCCGACACATGTCCTTCTCTGTTCAACTTTGTATTTGATGTCAGTTGAATAATGTCAATTGAAGTAGACAACACATGAAACCATCATCCTCGTAATTTTCAACGATATTCTTTGATTGAAATAATCTCAAACAATCACAGTTATCCTTTGGCAGAATAGATAACTGGTTGATACATATTACAACTAGACAACTTTTGACGAATGAAGCTTATACAAGGTCTGGACTCTTTCGATTTAATACCCACACCACTAATTTATGCAATTTTGGTTTCAACTATTTATAGGAGGCCTAGTAACCGTGTACTTGATTTATTTTCTACTGGTATAATGGATGTTTGTACCCATCCGACAACTTAGGCAGGAATCACGTGAGTCCTGATATCGGCCAAAAAGTCACGTTTTTACCCCCGATATTAAGCTCTAAATCAATAAAGTTCCAAACTTTTTCAGCAAAATAATCGCCTTTTCGGTTAATTTTGTAGATTAAGTAATTACGAAGGAAATGCAAAAAGAATCAAGTAAAACGGAGCTAAAACGAAGATTCTAGAGCGAATACGGCAAAAGACAAGTTACGACCCAGGAAATCAAGTTACGATCCCGGAAAAATAGCAGACCAGGGCATCCATACGACTTGCCATCCGGCCTTCCATACGGCTTGCCACCAAGGGCTATGTCCTGCCATGCATTCGGGCACAACAAATGGCTCACCAGGCCATACGGCATGCCAGTCGTATGGCAGCTGGAACTTTGCCTATTTAAGGAGATTTTTGCATTCATTTTTGCTCACACTCAAATTGTAATTCAATTTAAATTCTCTAGTATTTTAGTTAGTTTTTAGTAATAGTTAGCTTAGCTTTTATTTTCCAGAGGATATACCTGCAAGTCCCTGCGATCTCGGGCAGATTTCTTCGCCCTTTCAGGTTTTTATCCAAAACGCCTGTCTTATTAATTAAACATGTATTGTTATCATTTATATTTAATAATGCATTCCGATATTGCCATGTTAGCTTAATTAATCTGTATGTTGCGATGGTAGAAGTTTGGGTTAGCGTAATTATGTTAAATTAGTACGGTTACTATTGTTATACTGAATCTGTAACCCCGATAGATTTATATGCTAGCATCTTAAGGATTGACCAACCTAGGTTGTGATCAGGACTTGTCCACCTATATGAAATTAGCTACTTTATAGGATTAAGACTCCTAATTATATTGTACCTGAAGATTCTATGAACTAGGTATGGCCGGAGTTCCCGAGAGGCATCTAATGCGCTTTTAGGACACATAACTTAGGAATTGAGACATGAATGACCTAGTATGCCTATTTATTGTTCCAAAGAGACCTCTTAGAAGCTAATAAGATCCAGTTAGTACCTTAACTATGTGACCCAAACCTATTGCATGTTCATGTTTGATTGTTGCCCTAGGATTAAATCATAACAACTGTTTAGGTATCTATTAGGTTTCTATCTGTTTTACTATCAGTATATCAACTGTTGTGCTGTATAATGTTTAAATTGATATGATCTCATTAGTATGATGAAATGGTTATTTGTTTACTTTAATGTTTTATCAACTTGACCCAACGGACTCCTTCCGTTTGTGATCAATGTTCACTCAACACGGCAAGTTGTTATTCAGTTATCCAAACTGATAACGAGAGTTAGGATTAGAACTCAACTCACTAATAAACCTAGTGCTTTACTGAGGATAACCTTCGAGGTATAGTTACCTTTCAATTATACAACTAAGTGACATACTTTTAACTACTCAATGAGAACTCTGAGAGTCTAGAGATAAGTAGGTCTGTGTAATTGGCTCATCCCACCAGATCTACACCATTTTAATCATAGCTTTAACATAAATATAATTACCTTTCCCTAGCCCAAACCGATATCTTGGTCAACATTTCTCTGATCTGCATACTCCGGATATTCCTCCATCACCTTTACTTTTCCATAATTAGAATTATTAGCTTAAAACCAACTACTATCTTTTATCTAGGTAATTTAACCAAAGACAATTATCCACTTGATCTTCAATTCGTTAATGAAACAACCCAACCCGTCTTTACACCCGAATTTTTTTTTATAAACCAATAACACGCCACTTTAATTGGTTACATGATATCAACCGGTTCATACCAAACGTTTAAACATCCAACAAGTTTAAAGTTACATAATAGGCACGAAGGCCCTAAATCACGTGTGTTACAAGTTCGACCTCAAAATGATAGTTTTAAACAAAACGACACGTGAGCATGGTTTGTGGCTAAACTACCCAAAACAATAGGCCGTCCTCCAAAAGCTTTATCTAAGCAACCAACATGGGAATATCTAATTCCCGGCAACCCCTTTCCCCTTCTCCATGTTCGTACCTAAAAAGTAAACAACGAGAGGGGTAAGCAAAGCTTAGTGAGTGCAACAATTATACATACACATATATAACCCATCTATTTGCAATCACGCCTACCAAATACCTTATACGAACTTATAACTCAAATAGCATGTCATCATACTCAATAATGCTAACAATTCGTACACTATCAACAACTCCACATTAGCATATACTCAATACAATATATATATCGTATGCTAAACAATAATCAACAACAACACAATATGGTTAACCATAAACGCTATGGTGCTACCAGCTCATGGTTCACACCATATGAAATGCTATAACGCTACCGGCTCCTTGGTTCACGCCATTACGCATTTGAGTCATACTCTTTTATAGTGCTATTGACTCCTTGGTTCACACTCTAGTGTTACCGGCTCATGGTTCACACTTCATTTTATAGTGCTACCGGCTCGTGTTTCAAACTTTAGCGTTACCGGCTCGTGGTTCACACTTTGATGCTACCGGCTCGTGGTGCTCGCATCAACCCAAATACCAAGATGTTACCGGCTCATGGTTCACATCATGACACTTGCTACATACATGTTATGGTACTACCGGCTTGTTGGTTCATACTATAACCTTCACAAATAAATACGCCATATACATATACACATAATTATTCCACTCACCTTATCGACTAGGTGATGAATTAAACCACTCCGCAAGCTTCAAGGCAAAGTACCTAATACATTAAGTACACAATTAACATGCAAGCTAGTCGGACTAAACACCAACAATTAATTCTTGTGCATTAAATGACCAATTGCATTTAATGACGCATTTGCACAAAGACCGCCCATCCAAAGTCAAGACTATCATAAATCACTAAGAGCTAGTGATTAAAGTCCAATAACACCAACTAATATAAAATTGGGGTATTTCATACCCATCTAACCCAACTAGGTCAACCATTACCCATTTGACCCATTTTAAAGTCAAGACCCACCATTTAGTCAAACTTGAATCCATTAACAAAACTTTTACTAACACGAGTGTATTAGTGATTCAACAACACCATTAACTCTATAGACACCAAATCACATGACCAAACCCTAGATCACAACCCTTAGGGTTTCCATACATCAAATTTCTCTAAATTCACCTATTTAACCCTCAAATGGGTCTTACAAGTCTCACATGAATAAATCCTAGCTATAAATTAAATTGAACTCAAAACTCGGAGTTAAAACTTACCACTACCACCAAAACGTAGCTAGAGATGTAGGGAACAACTTTAAAACTTGGACTTGGGCAAAAATCGATCTCCTTCCTCACCAATCAAGCTTTCTCTCACTAAAACTCTACTTCTCTCTCTAAATTGAATGTGTATAGTTGAAAGAGTGTTAAATGAGATATGGATAGGCTTTGATCAATTTTTATGTTCACCAAACCGTCCACAAAGTGAAAAGACCAAAACATCCCAAAAGATACCCTAAAAAAGGGTTAAAATAGTCAGATCAGCGACATTGTCGCATTTCGCGACAACCCGTCGCATTTCGCGACGACCAGGACGCGACAAACTCACCCAATACGCGACAAGTTGGTCAGGAGAGGGGGTTTTCAGGCCATCACATTTTTACCCACTATATCGCATCTCGCGACGAACGAACTCGCGATAAACCTCATCAAAACACGATAGATTATCAGTTTGGTCCAATTTTCAACATTTGAATCTTTTGCAATCGATCACGGTTAAGGTTAAACATTCACAAGATTAAATACGCACCTTTGGACCATGTACGAGGAAAACGGGATGTTACAATTCTCCCTCACTTGAATCGGAGCGTGTCCTCACGATCCAAGCCGCATGACAAGCCAAAGATACACCAAAATAAACTCTTCGGGTTCCCACATAAACTTGGAACCCTTCCGATGATGCCATTGGACCTTAAAAGTCCTCACCTATTTGTTACGCAACATTTTAACCTTTTCATCAAGAATGGCTATCGGTTCTTCAACATATTCTAGCTTGTTGTTTAGAGCAATCTCATGGCACCCAAGTCGAGTCATCCGCAAGACACTTACGGAGATGGAAAATATGAAATGTGTTATGGATTCCCGCAAGCTCTTCGGGTAACTCTAGTTTATAAGCAACCTCAACAACACGAGTCAAAATTTTAAAAGGCCCAATAAACCGAGGAGCTAACTTTCCTCGTTTTCAAAACCGAACAATACTTTTCCATGGAGAAACCTTAAGCATTACCATGTCACCTTCTTGGAACTCAATCGGTCGCCTTCGTTTATCGGCATAAGATTTTTGCCTATCTTGCGCCGCCTTAAGTCGAGCCCAAATCATTTCAATCTTACTATTCGTCTCTAAAACTAAATCGGTACTCCCGACTTCTCTTTGTCCCACATACCCCCTAACAAATAGGAGTCCGACACCTTCGCCCATAAAGCATCTCATATGGTGGCATTCCAATACTATCATGATAACTATTATTGTACAAGAATTTCACCAAAGGCAAGTGTTCATCCCAACTACCACCAAAATCAATAACACACACCCGTAACATATCCTCGAACGTTTGATTCATACGCTCAGTTTGACCATCCGTTTGAGGATGATACGCCGTGCTCATCTTCAATTGCGTACCCATATCTTCATGAAACTTATTCCAAAATCGAGATGTGAAACGAGTATCTCGATCCGAAACAATAGATATAGGAACCCCATGTCTTGATATCACCTCCTTGATAAACAAATTTGATAAGGTCTCCGACGATATCATTTCTCGAATGGGAAGAAACAATGCACATTTCGTCAACCGATCAACTATCACCCAAATCGTATCAAATTGGGTTCTCGTCGTCTTTGGTAACTTTGTAATGAAATCCATGGTAATATGCTTCCATTTCCACTCCGGAATTTCTAACGGTTGTAACATACCATACGGCTTTTGGTGTTCGGCCTTAACTTGCAAACACGTGACGCATTGTTCAACATACTTAACAACATCACGTTTCATGCCGGGCCACCAATACTCTTTCTTCAAATCAAGGTACATCTTCGTCGCACCCAGATGAATGGAATACTTTGACTTATGTGCTTCATCAAGTAGCACTTGTCGGTAATCTCCCATTCTAGGCACCCACACCCTTTCTTGAAAGGACAACAAACCATGCGAGCCTAAGGTGATAGACTCCGTTTGCCCCATGATCCGTTCTTCATGCTTGTTATTAACAAAAGCTTCAATTTGGATCTCACCAAGCTTTACAAGAAAATTGTTAGTAATAATCATGCGTAACGATCCTACTCGTATTGCCGGATGTTGACTCTTTCGACTTAACGCATCCGCGACCACATCCGCCTTACCCGGATGGTAAAGTATCTCACAATAATAATCCTTTACCACATCCATCCACATACGTCGATGATAATTCAAATCTCGTTGGCCAAAGAGATGTTTTAAACTCTTGTGATCCGAATAAATCGTGCACTTGACACCATACAAGTAGTGGAATTTTTAACGCATGCACCACCGCCGCCAATTCAAGATCATGAGTTGGGTATCTCTTTTCATGTTCTTTCAATTGTCGAGAGGCATAAGCGATGACTTTACCCAGTTGCATTAGAACATACCCGAGCCCATTCAATGAGGCATCACAATAAACCATCATATCTTCTACACCTTCTGGTAACACCAAAACCGGAGCTTAACACAACTTCTCTTTTAACAATTGGAAAGCAATCTCTTGTTTGTTTTCTCAATTAAATCTCACGTTCTTTCTTGTCAACTTCGTTAATGGAGAAGCGATTTTTGAAAATTCTTGGATAAACCGACGATAATAACCGGCCAATCCGAGGAAACTTCGAATTTCTGTAGGCGTAGTCGGTTATCCCCAACTCTTCACCGTCTCTATTTTTCTTGGATCTACTTGAATACCTTCTTTGTTCAGAATATGGTCAAGGAATTGCACTTTCCTTAGCCAAAATTCACACTTGGAGAATTTAGCATACAACTTCTCCTTCCGTAACGTCTTCAACACTTCGCGCAAATGGTGTTCATGTTCCTTCATACTCTTAGAATAGACAAGTATGTCATCAATGAACACAATTATCGACTTGTCCAACATAGGTTGGAACACTCGGTTCAAAAGATCCATGAATGCCGCTGGTGCATTCGTAAGACTAAAAGGCATCACTACGAATTCAAAATGCCCGTAACGAGATTGAAAAGCCATTTTCTCAATATCTTCCTCTCGGACTCGCATTTGGTGATAGCCGGACCATAAGTCAATCTTATAAAAATACGTCGCGCCTTGGAGTTGGTCAAAAAAATCGTCAATTCGAGGCAATGGATAACGATTCTTGATCGTCACTTTGTTCAACTCCCGATAATCAATGCACATCCGCATACTACCGTCTTTCTTCTTCACGAATAAAACCGGAGCACCCCAAGGCGAGGCACTCGGTAGAATGAAACCCTTTTCAAGCAACTCTTGGGTTTGGTTCAACAACGCTTACATTTCTGTTAGTGCCAAATGATAAGGAGTCTTAGAAATGGGGGTAGCCCCCGGAACCAACTCAATGCGAAATTCAACTTGTCTTTCCTCCAGAACACCCGGTAACTCATCTGGAAAAACATATTCGAATTCACTAACCACCAGAATTTCACGAATGGATGGTTGATGTGTAGTACGAAATACTATTAATTTTATTACGAAATACTATTAAATACGCTACAATTTTACACAAGTTATTTATTTATTTATTGAATGGATATACCTAAACCTTGCTACAACACTTATAGGAAGTGTACCTAATCGTAGAGTAGTATAGTTTTTAGTAAATCCAGTTCGTTCCATAGGGATCTAGTTGAGTTTAACGCTATATTTTTATTAACTATATATATATATATATATATATATATATATATATATATATATATATATATATATATATATATATATATATATATATATATATATAAGTAGTATTATTATTATTATAAAAAGGGGGTTTTACCGTTTAATGACCGGTTTGTCGATTTTAAGTTATAATGCAAAATAAATATAACTTAATTTAAAGCGTAAAGTAAATGACGATAAATAAAAGTGCGATAATTAAAAGTACGATAATTAAAATGAAGATAAATAAAATGATGGTAAATAAAAGTACGATGAGATATATTAAAAGAATTATGCTTATTTAAACTTCCGTAATCATGATGTTTGACGTGTTGATTTTTATTTATTACCATGGGTTAATTGTCCTTTGTCCTGGATTATTTGATATGTCCATCTGGTTTTGTCCATAATAGTCCATCGGTCAGAATTATAAAGTGCGAGCGTCTTCGCCAAATTAACCTTATACCCGAAGCCAAATATTCCAACTAATTGGGGATTCAAACTGTAACAAGGTCTTAATACTTTGTTTAATGAATACACCAGGTTATCGACTGCGTGTAATCCAAAGTTTTAATACTTTGTTAACAATTACACCAATTACCCTTGAATGTAATCCACCCCTGTTTTAATGAGTCCATTGACTATTAATCCATCCCCGTGTCCGGTTAAATGAACAATTATTAGTATTTATAAATATCCCGCCCACCGTACCCAGTCAAGCGTATGTGGTTATATATAGATACGTCAAATTGTAACCTTTATATTAAATTAACAAGATATCATTTAGTTAATATAAAGCCCATTAATAGCCCATAGTCCAATTTCCACAAATGTCAGTCTTTTGTCCAAACCCCAATTATGGTCCAAAACCCAATAACCCCATCTTAATATTTAGTCCAACATCACGATTACTTCGGTTTAAATAAGCATAATAATAATTTAGCTACGAGACATTAATTTAAAAAGGTTGAACATAACTTACAATGAGTATTAATCGCGTAGTGTTACACTGACAGAGTTTCGACTTACAAACTTAAAACATTCGCTACTATAACCTTATTATTATTATTATTATTATTATTATTATTATTAACTTAATATTAAAATTATAATTATATAATATAAATATATATATTTGAGAGAGAGCAGAGAGTAAGATTGAATAAGGTGTAATTAAAAAGTCAAATTCGCTGGCTATTTATAGCACCTGACCTACCTTTTTGGCCCATGCGATCGCATGAGAATAAGGCTTCCAGGCCATGCGATCACATGGCCAGCCTGGCCAGGTCTAAATGATTCCAAAACGTAGGCTGCTGTGATTTATTTAATATATAATATAATATATATAATTTTATATAATAATATATATATTATATTCTTGTGCAATGTTGACTTGTAATTTTAGGTCCGTTGCGTCACGCGTTGATAGTTGGTTCAGGTCTCGATTCCGGATTTTCGAACGAATTTTCGTACGCTTAGATATCTTGTACTTTGCATTTCACAGCTCGGACTCTTGTAATTTTTAGACGTTTCCCATTAATAAATTGAACCACTTGGATTGTATCTTGTACATTTGAGCTTTTTGGTCATTTGTATCTTCAAATCGTCGAATCTGTCTTTTGTCTTCACCTTTTATTATTTAAACGAATATCACTAGTAAATAGAACAATTGCAACTAAAAGCTTGTCTTTCTTGAAGGATAATGCTATGAAATATGTGTTCGTTTTTAGCATTATCAAATATTCCCACACTTGAGCGTTGCTTGTCCTCAAGCAATATAGAACTTGAATAAAACTTTACTAGAATCACTTCTTTATTCTTCACACTTTGTACATCAATGATTTTGATACGGCGGCATGAACAATGATAGTAACGACGTGGTTTACAGTCCCACATGACTATGAAAATTTAGATCCTTTAAGAAATTGGATCTTTATGAAAACATTTGATCTTGTGAAAATTCATTCTAGCTTTTACCCTAGATAAGTTTTCCGGAATAACCCTTTACCGGTGTTTGCAAATTGTTTTTGTGGGTTTTGTGGGTTTCAGATTTGAAAATTTTAGCTCAAAACTTATGGTTTTGTGTCACCTGAAAGGACCCGTCCTAATCCATCTGGACGAAGTCACCAACAACTGGTTCCATTGCGATGATCGACTCCAAAATAATGTCTTTAAAATGAGCAAATGCACAGCGGAATGTTTCTTTCATACCTGAGAATAAACATGCTTTAAAGTGTCAACCAAAAGCTTGGTGAGTTCATTAGTTTAACATAAATAACCATTATCATCATTTTAATAGACCACAAGATTTCCATATTCAGTTCTCATAAATATACGTCCCATGCATAGAGACAAAATATCATTCATATGGATTGAACACCTGGTAATCGACATTAACAATATGCATATAAGAATATCCCCATCATTCCGGGATCCTCCTTCGGACATGATATAAATTTCGAAGTACTAAAGCATCCGGTACTTTGGATGGGGCTTGTTGGGCCTGATAGATCTATCTTTAGAGTTCGCGTCAATTAGGGTGTCTGTTCCCTAATTCTTAGATTACCAGACTTAATAACAAGGGGCATATTCGATTTCGATCATTCAACCACATAATGTAGTTTTGATTACTTGTGTCTATTTCGTAAAACATTTATAAAAAACAGCGCATGTATTCTCAGTCCCAAAAATATATATTGCGAAAGCATTTAAAAAGGGAGCAAATGAAACTCACCAAATGTATTTTATAGTAAAAATACATATGACTATATTGAACAATGCAGGGTTGGCCTCGGATTCACGAACCTATATCATTTGTATATATATATTAAAATATATAATAGTAATCGAGCAAAGTTATATATTATATCATAAATTATATATTATACTTATTTAGTTTATGTATATATTCAAAATGTTTAATATATATATATATATATATATATATATATATATATATATATATATATATATATATATATATATATATATATATATATATATATATATATATATATATATATATATATATATATATATATATATATATATATATATATAGTTATATATATGGTTATATTTATCTCATATTAGTATTATTTTGATAATATCTAACTTGTCATTTATGAATATTTATATAAAAATCGTTATATGATTAATACATACTTATAATCTTAATAATATCCTTAACTTTTATTTTTGATAAAATATTAATGTTAATATTATTGATAATACTAAAAATAATAATACTTAAATGATACAGTTTATAATAATAATAATAATAATAATAATAATAATAATAATAATAATAATAATAATAATAATTAAAATGAGTAAACTACCTTAAGGGTTTAATCTTCAAAAATAAAAATTTGTGTCCCTGCTAGGACTCGAACACGTGACCTCCCGCTATGCCACTAACACCCTAAACCATTCATGCTACCTTGTTTTTTTGATATAACTCGTATACCATATATATTTAGCTAGTTTCTTTCGGCCCAACATCAAGTCCATAAACATAACAAGTCACAGCCCAATATCATACTTGGATCTCGGCCCACAGCAAATTTAAAAGCTCTTGGCCCAATATCAAAACAGGGATACGACCCAACAACTAAAACATTTTTTAAGACAGCTTTTATTGTAAAAGAAAATATTTTGAAGACTCCTGGTTTCGAACCCAGGACCTCTAGATAATCACCAACACTCCTAACCATCTGATCTACCACGCTTTTCTGTTATGAGAATCATTTTAATTACATT
This sequence comes from Rutidosis leptorrhynchoides, assembly GCF_046630445.1. Taxonomy (NCBI): domain Eukaryota; kingdom Viridiplantae; phylum Streptophyta; class Magnoliopsida; order Asterales; family Asteraceae; genus Rutidosis; species Rutidosis leptorrhynchoides. Next base: position 305,161,097 of record NC_092334.1, read on the forward strand.
TATATTATATTTCAGTTTCTTTATCTTCTTCATAACATAATGACCACCATTTCCATCGCTTAAACATCATCAAATCATTTCCATACTTGCTGTAACATCATCAATATCACGATCATCTTTAACATATTCATGATCATAACAATTCATCCTTATCAACTTTTGTGATCATCATCATTATTCTTGTTCTTTGTTAACCGAAATAGAAAGAAACAGAATAAGAGAAACAGTAAGTAACAAAAATAATTTAATCGGATCGAGTGCTTCAATACTCAGAACGTGTAATCTTTTAATTTAATTACCCAGATCGTGGACAAACCTCGCGTAATTTCCCATTAACATCAACGTTTACTGTAGCACTACCATCTTTTTCGTGCTTTAATTCTACCGGGACAACAGCAATAAAAAACATGAAATAATTTCATAATGACAGCAGTTTTTCAAAACTGAAACTTGTTATGGCTGGGTTGTGATTTCCACAGAAGAAAAAATAACACGAGAGGGGTTTTCTTGGTCATGTACAGGAGAGAGAAAAAGAGAGGAGGTGGAGTTGTAGTGGGTGTGGATGGTAGCGGTTAAATGGTGTTAGGAGATGGTGGTTTTGTAACTGAAACAGAAACTCAATAGCAGCAGCAGAAAGCGGCTACAGGTGGTGGTTAGGTGATGGTTTCGCCGGACAGAAGTGACAGAAAAAAATGGTTTCACTCATTACCCATTTGAAACCTGATAAAAAATGTTCAAAAATTATTTATTTTCTGTTCCGATTTATATGTACAGAGTACTAATATTTAAACTTAAAAAGGTAAAAAATACTTTTAACAAATCTAAAATCTTCGTAATCGGTTTACAGTTCAACTTTTATTTTAATCCATCATAGACTTATATTAAATCTATATGAATGTTAACGAAATGTCAACCGAGTATTACTGACGTTTACTAATTAAGCTCAAAATCATTTATATTCCGTTTCTATATATAAAAAGTTTTAAATTAGCAAAGTTAATTACTAAAACAAATATATTATATATTTTTAAACAAAAAGATTTAATATAATTTTATATATTTACATATTTATATATATCTATATATTCTATAGTTTCCATTAATAGCATTTTATTTTATTTATTTTACAATATTAATCCTAATCATCATATCATATAATATTCTAAATTATATTTCAAATTATAAATACCTATTTAAATATATATGTTATCTATTTACAAATAGTTGTTCGTGAATCGTCGGGAATGGTCGAAAGTCAAATGATTTCATGAAACAGTTCAAAATATTTGTGACTCAACATTACAGACTTTTCTTATCGTGTCGAGATCATATAAAGATTAAATTTAAATTTGGTCGAAAATTCCCGGGTCATCACAGTACCTACCCGTTAAAGAAATTTCGTCCCGAAATTTGAGTGAGGTCGTCATGGCTAACAATAAATATGTTTTCTTGACAAATATGAGCTGATAAATAGAGTTTTATCATTTTTGATTAATATGGATAAAACAATTCGATTATTCGAAGAGTACGAATGAAACTATCATAAGAGAGGTCCCAACGGGCATCGTCCACCTTCCCCCAAAAACTTGCCCAAATTTTTAGCCGTTAGTAAAATAAAATAAAAAAATTCCAACGGCTATCCCAACGGTCACTTTTACACTATAAAAACACCAACCATATACTTCATTTTATACACTCAAACATATATTTCTTTTATATTTCCACCTTTCTCAAAATCAAAAATCAAACACTCCCAAACTGCAAAAATGTTAACACTTCCCCCAATGATTGTTTCATTCGATGTTCATTACGGAGGTGATTTCCGTAATCAAATGAAGGAATATAAGTGGGGCGACAGTATTTCGTTTGAAGATATCGACATTCGTGATGTTGGTTTACAAGACTTGCTATCCTTTCTGAAGGAAAAAGTTCCGTGTGAATTCACGTCTGTGTTCTTTTATAAAGACGATTATGATGCGGATTGTAGCGCAAGTTTTCTGTGTACCGATGATCAATGGTACTTTATAAAAGATACCATAGAAGATCGCGGTAAACGCATTTCTTTGTATGTGGTTCTTGAAGATGAAGAGACGTTGGGTTATCGTTACCTCGATGAATTAGCTGAAGCAGCAGTTGAGGCATCAAGAGAAATACCGATGTCTCCAGAGTACCTCACGGATGGTGAAATGACTGGTGAACGCTACTTTGCAGATGACAATTGACGACGACGAGTAGTTTGATTGTAATCTTTTAATTTTTAATTGTCGTGATGTTTTAATTTTTAATTATTGTAATTTCAGTGTTGTTGTCGAGTTTTATTTCTTTCTTTATGTTTCGGAGCTCTTCGTCTTTTTAATCTCCTCTCGATCTCGAGAAAAATGAGTAATGGTCTAGAATTTGTAAGTATGGTGTTTCAAATGAATTTAATGTTATAATCAAGAAAGAACGTAATAGCACGATTTGATTCATCAAATTACCTGAATCATTGAGAATAGAGCTATCAAGAATATACTTTCTTGATATGTTCAGAAGTTAATTAGAATGAAAGAGTTATGTAACATGACAAATGATGGTGGTATGATCTACTGTGACCAATCATGTCCCATTAGAACTCAGCATGACTTACTGTAATATAATCACGTTGACAAGTGTCATTATATTATACTAAATCATGCATCAGTTCCCAACATTACTTCAATAATATTCATTTTTTAAGCTCGAAAGTTTACAGAATATAGAAACTAACAGTTTCTATATGATGTAACACTGATAGCACAAAGAGATAAATGATTTCAGATAGTATTAGTTATAAAAATATATTCAGAAGTATCGAGGATATTTATAATGAAAGATACGATAATATCTTTGAATATCTAAGATCAGCGGATGATGGAGACTATTGTCCGCAAGGGTTTAGAGTAATGAGCAAAATATTCGCTAAAGACTTCAGTAGACATTGAATCATTTAGATTCTTTGAAGTCAAACTTATTCTTTGTGATTTGTCCACGGTTTCTTTCATAGTTTCGCATAATCTGCTTTTCAGTACTAAATTTTCTATTGAATGTTTCCAATATAATGATACACAGGAAGCACGAAGAGGTATATAATTTTGGACGAGAATATTTATGAAGATATCCTCAGAAATATCGAAGATATTGATGATGATATTTTGGAATTTCTAAGTTCGATGGTTGATGAAGAAAGATTTTCCGCAAGATTTTAATAAGAGTACGGAGCAAGATATTTGTTGAAGATTTCATCGAATCCAGAATTACCTGGATTCTTTGAATATATGGTATGGTCTTTGTATTTGTCCTTGGTCTTCTTCGTGGTTAGCTCAATCCATTTTCCAGTTCCAACTTTTCTGAGCTTTTCCAACATACTATTCTTTATCATCAAACTTTCGATGATTATGGTCGTTTACGGTTGTCTATGGTTTCTGCTGCTTCATTCAGCTTTTTCAACATTCAGAGTATTGATTTGTGACTGAGTGTTTTTCAGAGTTCCAGAAGGAGAGATCATAATTTTTAAGAGATAAATGTCATACATATAACTGTTGATGTAGATATGCTGTGAGTTTTCAAAGTACTGATCGCTGATTCCCGGTAATTGGTATGGCAGTTCTCGTTACAAGATGCGGATGCGTATATGATAGGGTTTCAATGAATAAATATAATGATTTGTCAGAGAGATTTAGGCCAAGAAGTAACGAGGTTGCTGGTATGTCTGCTGGTAATATGGTGGAATATATAAGAATTCTCCGGTATCAAAAAGGTAATCGTATATATTAGGATTATAGTAAGGCTACTTCGAATGAAAAGTCAAAGTTGACTTGTTGGAGCTGTGACAAAATTGGCTACCTTGAAAAGGGATCGTAAAGTTATTTTTGTTAATAAATGCCAAAAGATCTGACGCGGCTACGTGTTAAACTTTTACTCAGTTGCCGAGAGTTTCTCAGGTGCATAACTATATGCATAAATCTTTCCTTCCATAGATGAAGTGCGGTTGATTTATCCTATCGATTGAGGTGTTTTCAAGAATCATGAAAGGTTTGAACGCAGATTTGTAATTATCAAGATACAAATGAGGTTTAAGATGAAATCAAGTGGCAAACTTGAAGAATTGTTTAGTTTCATATATTATAATCAATATTTTTAATTCATTTTAATTGTCCAATGATATTAGTCCACAGTTAACAGTCTAATAATTTATATATAGTTTAATATATAATATTCGAATTAATTACTAAATATCGTGACCCGTGTACATGTCTCAGACTCGATCACAACTCAAAGTATATATATTATTTGAGAATCAACCTCAACCCTGTATAGAGAACTCGATCATTACTGCATATAGAGTGTCTATGGTGATTCCAAATAATATATATAGATGCGTCGATATGATATGTCAAAACCTTGTATACGTGTCCCGATATTTAAAGTGCGTAAAATAAATAACAGAAATTAAATGACGATAAATAAAGTGCGTAAAGTAAATAACAGAAATTAAATGACGATAAATAAAATTGCGAGAATGTAAATTGCGATAAATAAACTGCGATAATTAAATTGCGATAATTAAATGGTAATACGAAATTAACAGTCAGCTAGGAACAGTTAGCTAGGATTTTGTTAGCGTGGATTCTTAATAGAATTTCATATTGTTAATTAATCTGTTTCTAATCAATTTTTATTGTGTCCATTATTTCTTCGTTATGCCACTTGATGGATTCTGATAGGTCGAAATCCAAATATGTAATTGGATGAATATGGTTATTCTGTGGTGAACGGATTTGTATATCGATGGATGTAAGTAGGATAGTATATGACTGTTGAAACAGATTCGAAGAACGTACAATGTAACTTATTAATGTGAAATTTAAATAGTCCTCGGGTATTACCTACCCGTTAAAATATTTTCACCATTAACAGTTTGTACAAGAGGATTTTTAATTACAATCTTTATGAAAACATATATACATATATATTTTCTTCAGATGTATTCATGGATTTAATGAGTTAATATAATATTAAACTCATTTGCTTTTCGGTTGGAACTAGAATAAATAATCTTTAAAACTTTAGAGATTACATTTTCGACATGTCGAACGAAGATCATACTCAAAGTACAGATGATGATATTGAAGCATGGATTGTTGATGGTACTGGTGCTGTTATTGATTGTACTGTTGGTGCCGGTGATGTTGCTGAAGCTGGTACATTTTGCACCATATTCTCCGAATTGATTATTCGAGCGCAAAGTTTGTTGACTTATTACTCCAGGATGATTGTCGGTTGGAATGAGCGGGTGAATAAGGTTCAGAATTGTGGATAGAATATAATCTTGTCAAGTTACCCCAGAAATGAGACTGGAAATGGTGTCTCGAACAGGTTTGCCGGTAAACGCTTCAGGTTCATTGTGAAGAGGTGAATTCGGTTGGTGGAAGGGATTGCCTTCTGCGCGTTTCCATTAATTAAGTCGACTACGAACCCATCAGATGAATTGATAATGGCTAATTGGTTAATTCATACCAATGACGCTGTTTTCGGAGCTTAGGTGAACATCTATGTCGGAATAGCTGTCAGAATAACTATCGGAATAGTTATCGGAATTTGAGGGACTCAAACTGGTTTAGGGATTCATCCCGTACTATCAGAGGAAGGATTTTCGATAAGAAATAGATTATAGGATATAGATTAGTACCCTGCAGTACATAATTTACATATGCATATATTATACTAAAATCCCATAAGTTACGGAGGAATCTACGGAAGCTGTCAGGCATCGGTAACAATAACAGGTACGCTAAGATATGAATTAGCAGATATGCTAAGATATAAATTTTTGTCTATACACTAATCATGCAATTAATGCAATAAGATGTGTCTAGACTAAGGATGATAAGCAAGGGATTCTCTAAGAATGATAAACAGGAAATTTTCGACACAAAATGATAAGCAAAACTTTTGACATGCAGACACGGTCAAAGTCCAGACTCACTAATGCATCTAATCAACTATCAGTTAGACACACTAATGCAAGACCTGGTTCGCTAAGACCACCGCTCTGATACCAACTGAAAGGACCCGTCCTAATCCATCTGGACGAAGTCAGCAACAACTGGTTCCATTGCGATGATCGACTCCAAAATAATGTCTTTAAAATGAGCAAATGCACAGCGGAATGTTTCTTTCATACCTGAGAATAAACATGCTTTAAAGTGTCAACCAAAAGGTTGGTGAGTTCATTAGTTTAACATAAATAACCATTATCATCATTTTAATAGACCACAAGATTTTCATATTCAGTTCTCATAAATATACGTCCCATGCATAGAGACAAAATATCATTCATATGGATTGAATACCTGGTAATCGACATTAACAATATGCATATAAGAATATCCCCATCATTCCGGGATCCTCCTTCGGACATGATATAAATTTCTAAGTACTAAAGCATCCGGTACTTTGGATGGGGCTTGTTGGGCCCGATAGATCTATCTTTAGAGTTCGCGTCAATTAGGGTGTCTGTTCCCTAATTCTTAGATTACCAGACTTAATAACAAGGGGCATATTCGATTTCGATCATTCAACCATATAATGTAGTTTCGATTACTTGTGTCTATTTCGTAAAACATTTATAAAAAAACAGCGCATGTATTCTCAGTTCCAAAAATATATATTGCGAAAGCATTTAAAAAGGGAGCAAATGAAACTCACCAAATGTATTTTGTAGTAAAAATACATATGACTATATTGAACAATGCAGGGTTGGCCTCGGATTCACGAACCTATATCATTTGTATATATATATATATTAAAATATATAATCGTAATCGAGCAAAGTTATATATTATATCTTAAATTATATATTATACTTATTTAGTTTATGTATATATTCAAAATGTTTAATATATATATATATATATATATATATATATATATATATATATATATATATATATATATAGTTATATTTATCTCATATTAGTATTATTTTGATAATATCTAACTTGTCATTTATGAATATTTATATAAAAATCGTTATATGATTAATACATACTTATAATCTTAATAATATCATTAACTTTTATTTTTGATAAAATCTTAATGTTAATATTATTGATAATACTAAAAATAATAATACTTAAATGATACAGTTTATAATAATAATAATAATAATAATAATAATAATAATAATAATAATAATAATAATAATAATAATAATAATAATTAAAATGAGTAAACTACCTTAAGGGTTTAATCTTCAAAAATAAAAATTTGTGTCCCTGCTAGGACTCGAACACGTGACCTCCCACTATGCCACTAACACCCTAAACCATTCATGCTACCTTGTTTTTCTGATATAACTCGTATACCATATATATTTAGCTAGTTTCTTTCAGCCCAACATCAAGTCCATAAACATAACAAGTCACAGCCCAATATCATACTTGGATCTCGGCCCACAGCAAATTTAAAAGCTCTTGGTCCAATATCAAAACAGGGATACGACCCAACAACTAAAACATTTTTAAGACAGCTTTTATTGTAAAAGAAAATATTTTGAAGACTCCTGGTTTCGAACCCAGGACCTCTAGATAATCACCAACACTCCTAACCATCTGATCTACCACGCTTTTCTGTTATGAGAATCATTTTAATTACATTTATATTATATTTCAGTTTCTTTATCTTCTTCATAACATAAATGACCACCATTTCCATCGCTTAAACATCATCAAATCATTTCCATACTTGCTGTAACATCATCAATATCACGATCATCTTTAACATCTTCATGATCATAACAATTCATCCTTATCAACTTCTGTGATCATCATCATCATTCTTGTTCTTTGTTAACCGAAATAGAAAGAAACAGAATAAGAGAAACAGTAAGTAACAAAAATAATTTGATCGAATCGAGTGCTTCAATACTCAGAACGTGTAATCTTTTAATTTAATTACGCAGATCGTGGACAAACCTCGCGTAATTTCCCATTAACATCTACGTTTACTGTAGCACTACCATCTTTTTCGTGCTTTAATTCCATCGGGACAACAGCAATAAAAAACATGAAATAATTTCATAATGACAGCAGTTTTTCAAAAGTGAAACTTGTTATGGTTGGGTTGTGATTTCCACAGAAGAAAAAATAACACGAGAGGGGTTTTCTTGGTCATGTACAGGAGAGAGAAAAGGAGAGGAGGTGGTGTTGTAGTGGGTGTGGATGGTGGCGGTTTAATGGTGTTAGGAGATGGTGGTTTTGTAACTGAAACAGAAACTCAATAGCAGCAGCAGAAAGCGGCTACAGGTGGTGGTTAGGTGATGGTTTCGACGGACAGAAGTGATAGAAAAAAAATGGTGGTTTAAGGGTTGTGGTTATGGTGGAAGTGGTTCACGATGTAGTGGGTTTTGGTTGCAAGGATTTAGAGAGAGAGAGAGATTTGAGTTGGTGGATTACGATAGCGTTCAAGGTGGTCGATGAAATAGAGAAGAAGAGTGAAGATGAGGGATATCTCATTCTCTATATCTTGTAGGTAGTATATGTATATTACACTGCAAGTTTTATTATAAATTTATTATATATTATATTACTTATTACTTATTTAATTGAAAGTGGGATTCAAACAATCATCCACAGTATCATTCACTCATTCAACATTTAAACAGTTATCAGTAGGATTAGTTGTCATTTACCTACCGACAGTTTTTAGGGGGTGTGTCCATTGCTAAACAGTTAATATATAAAAGTGTTCCTAAAAAATCCCAAATTTTTAGATTAAATATATTTAATTATTTCACTCATTACCCGTTTGAAACTTGATAAAAAATGCTCAAAAATTATTTATTTTCTGTTCTGATTTATATGTACGGAGTACTAATATTTAAACTTAAAAAGGTAAAAAATACTTTTAACAAATCTAAAATCTTCGTAATCGGTTTACAGTTCAACTTTTATTTTAATCCATCATAGACTTATATTAAATCTATATGAATGTTAACGAAATGTCAACCGAGTATTACTGACGTTTACTAATTAAGCTCGAAATCATTTATATTCCCTTTCTATATATAAACAGTTTTAAATTAGCAAAGTTAATTACTAAAACAAATATATTATATATTTTTAAACAAAAAGATTTAATATAATTTTATATATTTACAAATAATATTTATATACATATTTATATATATCTATATATTCTATAGTTTCCATTAATAGCATTTTATTTTATTTATTTTACAATATTAATCCTAATCATCATATCATATAATATTCTAAATTATATTTCAAATTATAAATACCTATTTAAAAATATATGTTATCTATTTACAAATAGTTGTTCGTGAATCGTCGGAAATGGTCGAAAGTCAAATGATTTCATGAAACAGTTCAAAATATTTGTGACTCAACATTACAGACTTTTTCTTATCGTGTCGAGATCATATAAAGATTAAATTTAAATTTGGTCGAAAATTCCCGGGTCATCACATCACCCACTTGCTAACCTTGTATTAGGAAAGCACACATCCAGTTTACTTACTCCGTATATTACCTTTCAGTAAACTACCGTCCAGTTGTAAAGGACAGCGATGAACAAGCAATTCTTAAGGCACTGTCTAATGACATGCTTTTGATTATGGTCCACAACGTGTCGGATGCAATTACTATCCTTTGTAAGAGCAATAGTAAAGATCACCCTATAGTTTTTCGATCTGGCACAAGGTCTTGTCTTCGACCATGCTATGCAACCACCGTTCTTACGGTTGACACCCGATTTGGTTTAGGTGACCTAATGAATTTCGATGAATTCTTAGGATTTTACGTTCAATGGTAATGAACGGATTGAAAATAGGTTTTCAGAAAACAAATCGGTTTGTAATTTGATCAAAATATTTTCTCGTTCAAGCTCGACTTTAGATATCATCGAATTCCATGAGTTTGTAATTCTTAATCTTTAAAGTCAATCTCAAGGATTGAGTAATATCAGGCTTAAATGCTGATTTTTAATCTTTTAAGGAGATTATCCTTTCTGGGGATCTGATTCATTAGTCTTATAAGCTAATTTGCACGGCGCCCTCCCCATTTTACGAGACAGATCCTCTCATGGTTAGGATAAGTCTGACCACTTGGCGACCCTGTTTGATGCTGAGGTCCGTGGATTTTCAGCTGATTTTTGAGAAAACTTTTCAAGGTTTTTCGTAGACTCTACAACTGGTCTGAACGACAATTTCAGGACCTAAATCAAGAAGCGCGTGTCTTTTTCTCGGAAGACTTTACTTCCTTTTAAATTCCATTTATATTACAATAAACTGGGTAAAACTGATTAATATCGTCCAAAATAAAAGTATCTTCAATTATTTGTACAAAAATATGTGATATATGTTTTAAATAACTTGGTAAATTTTTCCCACACTTGGCTTTTATTTTTATTTCTTTGCCTTTTTATTCTCTTCTATTCCATTTTAAATGAATTCAAGCGTTTTAGGTTGTTTCTCAATTTATGTCCTTTTCGAGGTACCAATAATTTCGGTGTTAACACCTAGTTTTATCGTTCATAAATATGTATAAACATGATTTTGAGTTCATTTAGTTGAAATTTTTTTTTTAATTTTTACTAGAAGTGGGTAGTTAGTATATAAGACTAGGGCTGTTCTTTATTATCAGAGAGCACTAGATTCTAATACAACTACTGCTTTACCAGTATTTTAACGGTGGCTATTAAACCAAGTGTATAATTCAAATGTTTAAAATCGAAAGAATTTAATCCCTTCCCACACTTGAGATCTTGCAATGCCCTCATTTTCAAGAAATCAGTAACAATTTAAATTATTGAGGGTGATTAGCGTAGAAATATGATTAAATTTTACCAAAGTTTCCAAACATATTGTTGTTTGTTTGAATGATAAATGGTGCACATCATTTGTTCATTCCTGCAGTTGTTATATCACATTTATTTTTCGTCTTGTCGTCAAAATTAATAGCTTTTGCTGAACTTAATGCAAGTCTTTAAAAGTTCACTGTTTTACCCTGTTGTGTACAATTGACAATATACATACAATACCAATATAAACATGCATGGTAATTTAAAATGGGACTTAGTATCCCACTTTCAAATTATAAATATGAAATATTAGTAACACAATAATAAAAATGTTAAAAATTACATAAAAATATCAAAATATTATATGTTTAAACAATAATAGATAAAAATGATAAAAAGATAAGAAATCACCAATGGAACTGTATCAATCTGGATATGGATTCCAGTTCATGTCATCGCTCGGGTTCCATGGCTGGTGATAGGTGTCCTGATAGGCTTGGTTGGGGTCGTACAGGTTAAAGGATGGTCGTATATCAGGCTGATGTGGTGGATAGTATGTAGGTCGAGTCGGAATGTAGTTATGTGGTACCTGATATGATAGCTGGCTCATGATCTGGTGCTGATGAACGGACCATCTATCATACTGGCGTTGCCTGGATTGTTCGTATACATCTGCGGCTCTCCACTGCTCATACTGACGATGCCTAGCCTCTTTACTCATTTCCACCTCATCTATACGCTGGAAGACATCAGTATAACTATCCCTAATGACATCCCTAATGTCATTTGCTTCCTCCATCTCCTCGTCCGAACCCCTCTCTACATGTGGATGGGTGCCATGATATGGTAGTGGCCTATTGTGTCTCCGAGTTACTACCTTTGCACCTTGATAAACCGATAGACCTATAGTCTCGGCTTGTCCGTCAATCTCGACCATCGGACCACCTCGATATTTATCTACACCTAAATACTCTCCAATGAGAGTAACAAAAATGCCTCCTCCTATTATTCCCCCCTCCTGTATACCTTCCACCATTTTGGATAGATAATAACCAGCACAGTAGGGGATGTTTGAAAGGACCCGTTCATATACATTATAAACGATTCACAATAGTTGATTACATTGCGAGGTATTTGACCTCTATATGATACATTTTACAAACATTGCATTCGTTTTTAAAAGACAAACTTTCTTTACATCGAAAATTGACAGGCATGCATACCATTTCATAATATCCACTATCCAACTATAAATTGATTTAATAATAATCTTTGATGAACTCAATGACTTGAATGCAACGTTCTTCGAAATATGCTATGAAAGACTCCAAGTAATATCTTTAAAATAAGCAAATGCACAGCGGAAGATTTCTTTAACACCTGAGAATAAACATGCTTTAAAGTGTCAACCAAAAGGCTGGTGAGTTCATTAGTTTATCATAATCATTTATTTCCATCATTTTAATAGACCACAAGAATTTCATTTCCAGTTCTCATAAATATACGTCTCATGCATAGAGACAAAAATAATCATTCATATGGTGAACACCTGGTAACCGACATTAACTAGATACATATTAGAATATCCCCTATCATTCCGGGATCCTCCTTCGGACATGATATAAATTTCGAAGTACTAAAGCATCCGGTACTTTGGATGGGGTTTGTTAGGCCCAATAGATCTATCTTTAGAATTCGCGTCAATTAGGGTGTCTGTTCCCTAATTCTTAGATTATCAGACTTTAATAAAAAGGGGCATATTCGATTTCGATAATTCAACCATAGAATGTAGTTTCAATTACTTGTGTCTATTTGGTCAAACATTTATAAAAGTGCATGTATTCTCAGTCCCAAAAATATAAAGGGTAAAAAGGCAAATGAAACTCACGCATATAAATATTGTAAAAATAGTTAATAAATCATTTGCATGTATTCTCAGCCCAAAAATATATATAAAAAGGGAATAATGAAACTCACAATACTGTATTTTGTAGTAAAAATACATATGACGGCATTGAACAACTGATCAATGTAGGGTTGACCTCGGATTCACGAACTTATATCATTTATATGTATATTAACACATATAATGGAATTCGAACAAATTTAGGTATTATTATTAATTGTTATTTTAGTAACTTGTACGTTTCATTAATAACTAAATTAACTATATTTATTTTTATATACAATAAATAGATAATTAGTATTTATTACAAACATTTTAATATTGTTATGTTTTATGTAAATAATATATTTTTATATAGAAAACCTTTATTTGATATATTAATAATTAATAATACTAATAATAATAATGATAAGAATAATAATATTAGTGTTATAAATAATAAAAATGATAATAAAAATAATAATGATAAAAATAATGATAATTCTAATAATAATAATAATGATAGTTCTAATAATAAATATGATAATTTTTATATAAAAATTTAGTTTCAATAATAATACTACATACTTTAAAAATGATAATAATAATAATAATAATAATAATAATAATAATAATAATAATAATAATAATAAAAATGAGTAATAAGTAAACTACCTCCAAGAAGTAGCCCTTAAAAATAATGCCCAAGTCCGGGTTTGAACCCGTGACGTCCCGCTAACCCGAAAACTATTCATTATCTTCTTCATATCCCATCATCACTTAACATAGCTATTATCATCGGTATCATTTTAATCGTGACCCTCATATCATCTAGCATATCATCTTTATCGTCCATAACCCGTCATCATCATCCCATGATTATCACATCATCATTTATATAACATAACATCATCATCATCGTCTTTCTCGTATGATAGCATCTTCATTAATATCAAACCCGTACTCATTATCATCATATACATCTAATTATCATCATTAATCCTCTTAATCGATATCATATCATCTACTATATCATATGGACTCATCATCATCATTATCTATACGTACATCCTAAATCATCACCTTTAAATTCGAATACCATCATCATCTCACATAATCACTATCCTCACCCTATTATCTAGCATCCATCATAACCATAATCCTAATTATATGTTCATTAATATAACTCTAGTTTAATTCGGCCCAAAAGTAAAACCTGAGTGAATCTCGGCCCAACTATCATGGCAACCCAATAATTCCACTAAGTCTAGCTCACCAACTATCATAAGCCCACAAGAAGAAAGGAAATAATTCGGCCCAATCAGCAAGGTAAAGGCCCACGGCCCAACAGCAAAAAACAATTACTCCAAAACATTATATTCAGTTTATGAGGAGTTTTTAAAAAAACAAAGAAACAGAAAGATGTCGACTAGCTAGTCTAAAATGATTATGGCTGGCTTTTAGGACAAGTTTTAATTTAATTGCATAAAGGATTTTCGGCCCATGCTGTCTCAATATCCCGTATCAAAAGTAAACTCATGGGGTTAGGTTGATTTAAGTGGAGCTTTTCTTTAAACATTTATAACAAAAAAACGAGCTGTGATCAATAAAGGAACCGCTGTATCAATCATATTATATACTAAATTTTCCTTTATACCCAACATCTATCATTACCATTATCAACTTTATAATCAATCTCGCTATAACAATATCATTATTCTCCTCTCATGATCTCACCTATTTTACTTTCTTCGATCAGCCCAAAGGAGAAACAAGGAAAGACAGAAAACTACAGCAGCAGTCTAGCTGCTTGGTTCGAGTAAAAGAAGAAAAAAATGATAAGGTGTTTGTTCGATTCGTAACAGAAATAAAAACATAAGTGCAGTAGCAATTGATGGTTGTTTAATGGAAATAATCGAAGGTGATGTGTTTCGTGTAGTAACAAGGTGACAGTAACAATTAACGATGGATCTTTTTGTTTTGGGTTGTGCTTAATCAAAACAGCAATAAAATGGTGGTTTGTTGGGTTCTTCGAATGAAACAAGAAAGATAATAAGTAGCAGCGATTATATGGGGTTCCAAGGTGGTTTAATGGCATGGTTGTTCGAATAGCAATCATGAATGGCAACAAGGTGTCGAGTCTTTTGATGACGAGTTTATAGAAGATATAGATTAAATGATTTGTGTTGGTGTTCGACCTTGGCATTAAACAGAAAGTATAGGAGGTTAACAGGGTGATGCCGTTGTAATGATAGAAGGTGATGGTTTTCGAATGGAGTAGTAAGTAGAGAGGTTTTCGTTGGATTTTTCAAAACAAAAACGAATGAGAGAGATATTTGATGAAGGATGAAGGTAGCGGGTGTTCTTGAATTTTTTTTTTTTTTGATAAATTCGATTAGATTCAAAACTGTAAATGATACTTGTGAGTTTTAATTGATATTGTGAAGTCATATTCAATAATAGCTGTATTGGGACGTGCAGCAATGGCAGACAGGGAGTACAAGAAGGTTGTATCAGATGGAATAAAAATATTTAACAGATGGTTACACTCAACTGATTTTTTTGTTATTGTATTTGAATGGTACGATTTGAGGAAATCATCTACAGCAGCGATCGAGATGTCTAACAGATTTTGGATCTTATAGTTGTTTTATTTATTTATTTATTTATTTATTTATTTATTTATTTATTTATTCATATAAGTGTATATGCGTATTTATATATATGAATCTATATTTGTATATTTATTAAATATGTAATTTATATGTGTATACATATTTATATATACATTAGTAGTTATATATCTATTTATAATTTAAATTTACTAACATTAATGAATGTAGTTCTAAAACTTTTTGAGACTCAATATTACAGACTTTGCTTATCGTATCGTAATCATATAAAGATTAAGTTTAAATTTGATCAGAAATTTCCGGGTCATCACGGTACCTACCCGTTAAAGAAATTTCGTCCCGAAATTTGAGTGAGGTAGTCATGGCTAACAATAAAAATATTTTCATGACTTATATAAGCTGGTAAATAGAGTTTTATTACCATTGAGTAATAAAGATAAGCTAATTCGATTACT
This sequence comes from Rutidosis leptorrhynchoides, assembly GCF_046630445.1. Classification (NCBI taxonomy): domain Eukaryota; kingdom Viridiplantae; phylum Streptophyta; class Magnoliopsida; order Asterales; family Asteraceae; genus Rutidosis; species Rutidosis leptorrhynchoides. Next base: position 305,176,909 of record NC_092334.1, read on the forward strand.
AGAGGAGTACGAGTGAAGTTATCACATAATAGTGAAATGAGATAGACAAGTTTCATCATAACTCTTCACTAGTCATGGTTGAATTTAGAAAATATGATGCGTCTTAACTTTTGACGTTGTTTTGGTAGAATTCTGGAATTCAAGGGATTTAAAAGAAAATCTTCGAAATCTAAAAGATTTGATTCTGCGGCGAATAAGGAAATTAAGATCTCTATAATTAAATACCGTGATCTGCCTCAATTACTCTGTCTGATTTTTCCATTATAAATCAAAATCTTCCGTTTCATTATTCTCACCATTCCTATACTTTCTTTCTTAGTCCATACATCCAAAAGATTGTGAAATGCTTAATCCCGTTCTAATCCTTGATGTTTTCTTAATCATCATTTCTGTTATCCTTCTTTCCAATCTTCCACCAGAAGAATCTGTTTACTCCTACTATTACCTTGGGGTAATACTATTCTTAATTATTCCATGTCTTTATATTGTTATTCGTATTAATATCCACGGTTTATAACCTCCGTGTTGTTATTGGGCTTTATATTTTCTCTTATATTTTGGAGCTTTGTCCCTTCGTTTCTTCTTCTTGCGATTAAACCCCGCTTGTAATGGTTCAGAATTCGCAGATATAAACTTCAGAATGAACATTATTAATGTTCTATGAAGGAAATCGTAATGGCACGATTTGATTTGTCAAATTACTAGAATCACTGAGAATAGAAGTATCAAGAATATATTTTCTTGATATGTTCAGAAGTTAATTTGAATGAAAGAGTTATGTAACATGGCACGTGATGACGATATGTTCTGTGAATCATCACGTTCCATTAGAAACTCAGCATGACTTAATGTAATATAATCACGTTGATCAAGTGTCATTATATTATACTAACTCATGCATCAGTTCCCAACATTATTTCAATAATATTCATATTTTAAGCTCAAAAGTTTACAGAATATAGAAACTAACAGTTTCTATATGATGTAACACTGATAGCACGAAGAGATTAATGATTTCAGATAAGAATAGTTATGAAAATATCTTCAGAAATATGGAGGATATTTATAATGAAAGATACGATGATATCTTGGAATATCTAAGATCAGAGGATGATGGAAACTATTGTCCGCAAGGGTTTAGAGTAAGGAGCAAGATATTCGCTAAAGACTTCAGCAGATATTGAATCATTTGAATTCTTTGAAGTCAAACTTGTTCTTTGTGATTTGTCCACGGCTTCCTTCATAGTTTCGCATAATCCGCTTTTCGGTACTAAATTTTCTATTGAGTGTTTCCAATACTCCATTCTTTATCATCAAACTTTTGACGGTTAAGGGCGTGTACAGTTTGTACTGCTGTATTCAGCTTTTTTTCAGAATTTGAGATAATGATTTGTAGACTGGGTGCTTTTCAGAATGGAAGATCATAATTCTAAGAGATAAATGTTATATGTTTACATATAACTGTTGATGTAGACATCCTGCGAGATTTCAAAATATTGATTGCTGATTCTCGGTGTTTGGTACGGCAATTCTCGTCATCAGATGCAGATGAGTAGATGATAGGATTTCAATGAATATAATAACTTTTCATAAAGTCAAAGATCAATGATGTTGCTGGTAAGTTTACTGCTAATGTAGTGAGATATAAACAGTTTTCCGGTATCGATGACGAAAGGCAACTTATATATCAGGGTTATAATAAGCTAATCCGAGTGAAAAGTCGAAGTTGACTTGTTGGAGCTGTGACAAAATTGGCTAAATTGGAAAAGGATTGCAAAGTTATGTTGGGTAATAATAATACTAAAGGGATTAACACAGCTATGTGTTAAATGTTTACTCAGTTTCCGAGAGTTTTCAGGTGCATAACTATATGTATCGATCTTCTCTTCCGTAGATGAAGTGCGGTTGGTTCATCCTCTCGATTGAGGTATTTTCAAGAATCATGAAAGATTTTGAATGCAAATTATAATCGTCAAGATACAAATGAAATTTAAGATGAAATCAAGTGGCAAACTTGAAGAATTGTTTAGTTTCATATATTAGAATCAATATTTTAATTCATTTTAATTGTCCAATGTTATTAGTCCCCAGTCGATAGTCCACAGTTGACAGTCCAATAACTCATATATAATTTAATATATAATATTCGAATTAATTAATACGTGTCGTGACCCGTATACGTCTCAGACTCGATCACAACTCAAACTATATATATTATTGTAGAATCAACCTCAACCCTGTATAGAGTACTCGATCATTACTGCATATAGAGTGTCTATGGTTATTCCAAATAATATATATAGATGCGTCGATATGATATGTCAAAACCTTGTATGCGTGTCCCGATATTTAAAGTGCGTAAAATAAATACAGAAATTAAATGACGATAAATAAAATGCGTAAAGTAAATAATAGAAATTAAATGACGATAAATAATATTGCGAGAATTAAAATTGCGATAAAATAAATTGCGATAATTAAATTGTGATAAATAAATTGCGATAATTAAAATGTAATCAGTTAGCTAGGAACAGTTAGCATGGATTCTTAACAAAATTCCTCATAATTAATTTGTTTGTTTCTAACAAATTTTATTTTGTCCAATATTTTCTTCATTATGCCACTTGTTGGATTCTGAAAGGTCAAAATCCAAATATGAAATTGAATGAAAATGGTTATTCTGTGGTGAACGGATTCATATATCTGGAGATGTAAGTAGGATAGTAAATGACCGTTGAATCAGATTCGAAGAATGTACAGTGTAACTTATTAATGTGAAATCTAAATATTCCTCGGGTATTACCTACCCGTTAAAATATTTTCACCATTAACAGTTTATATAAAAGAATTTTTAATTACAATCTTTATGAAAACATATATACATATATATTTTCTTCAGATGTAATTATGGATTTAATGAGTTAATATAACATTAAACTCATTTGCTTTTCGGTTATAAATAGAGTACATAATCTCTAAAACATTAGAGATTACATAATCATCATGTCGAACTAAGATAAATAATGTAGAACGATACGTAGATTGATGATTATAATCGATGTACAGAATGAGATGTTGAGGCGTGGATTATTGATGGTACTGATGCTGTTATTGATGGTACTACTGGTGCCGGTGATGTTGCTGAAGCTGGTACGTTTTGCACCATATTTTCCAAGGCTATAACTCGGGCTCGAAGCTCGTTGACTTATTACTCCAGAATGATTGTCGGTAGGAACGAGCGAATGAATAAAGTTTTAGAATTTTTGATATCATAATATCATTGCGTGCTATCCTGGAAATGAGTGTGAAAATGGTGTTTCGGACAGGTTCATCGCCAAGAGATGAATTCGGTTGGTGAAAAGGATCGCCTTCTTCGCGTCTCCATGGATTAAGTCGACTATGAACCCATCAGATGAATTGAGGATGGCTGATTGGTTGATTCATTCTGATTATACTGCTTTCGGAGTTCGAGTGGAAATCCATATCGGAATAGTTGTCGGAATACCTATCGGAATAGCTATCGGAATCTGAGAGACTCGAACTGGTTGAGGGATTCATCTCGTATGATCAGCTGAAGGATTTTCGATAAGAAACAGATTATAGGATATAGATTAGTACCCTGTAATACATAAGTTACATATGCATATATAATACTAAAATCCCATAAGTTACGGAGGAATCTACAGAAAATGTCAGGCAAAGTTTACAATAACAGATACGCCAAGATATGATTTAGCAGATATGCTAAGATATGAATTTTTGTCTATACACTAATCATGCAATCAATGCAATAAGATGTGTCTAGACTAAGGATGGTAAGCAAGTGATTCTCTAAGAATGATAAGCAGGTAATTTTTGACATGAAATGATAAGCAAAACTTTTGACATGCAGACACGGTCGAAGTCCAGACTCACTAATGCATCCTAACAACTATCAGCTAGACACACTAATGCAAGACCTGGTTCGCTAAGACCACCGCTCTGATACCAACTGAAAGGATCCATTCATATACATTATAAACGATTCACAATAGGTGATTACATTGCGAGGTATTTGACCTCTATATGATACATTTTACAAACATTGCATTCGTTTTTAAAAGACAAACTTTCTTTACATCGAAAATTGACAGGCATGCATACCATTTCATAATATCCACTATCCAACTATAAATTGATTTAATAATAATCTTTGATGAACTCAATGACTCGAATGCAACGTTCTTCGAAATATTCTCTGAAAGACTCCAAGTAATATCTTTAAAATAAGCAAATGCACAGCGGAAGATTTCTTTAACACCTGAGAATAAACATGCTTTAAAGTGTCAACCAAAAGGTTGGTGAGTTCATTAGTTTATCATAATCATTTATTTTCATCATTTTAATAGACCACAAGAATTTCATTTCCAGTTCTCATAAATGTACGTCCCATGCATAGAGAAAAAAATAATAATTCATATGGTGAACACCTGGTAACTGACATTAACTAGATACATATAAGAATATCCCCTATCATTCCGGGATCCTCCTTCGGACATGATATAAATTTCGAAGTACTAAAGCATCCGGTACTTTGGATGGGGTTTGTTAGGCCCAATAGATCTATCTTTAGGATTCGCATCAATTAGGGTGTCTGTTCCCTAATTCTTAGATTACCAGACTTTAATAAAAAGGGGCATATTCGATTTCGATAATTCAACCATAGAATGAATAACTTGTATCTATTTTGTCAAACATTTATAAAATCGCATGTATTCTCAGTCCCAAAAATATAAAGGGTAAAAAGGCAAATGAAACTCACGCATATAAATATTGTAAAAACAGTTAATAAAGCATTTGCATGTATTCTCAGCCCAAAAATATATATAAAAAGGGAATAATGAAACCCACAATACTGTATTTTGTAGTAAAAATACATATGACGGCATTGAACAACTGATCAATGTAGGGTTGACCTCGGATTCACGAACCTATATCATTTATATGTATATTAACACATATAATGGAATTCGAACAAATTTAGGTATTATTATTAATTGTTATTTTACTAACTTGTACGTTTCATTAATAACTAAATTAACTATATTTATTTTTATATACAATAAATAGATAATTAATATTTATTACAAACATTTTAATATAGTTATGTTTTATGTAAATAATATATTTTTATATAGAAAACCTTTATTTGATATATTAATAATTAATAATACTAATAATAATAATGATAAGAATAATAATATTAGTGTTATAAATAATAAAAATGATAATAAAAATAATAATGATAAAAATAATGATAATTCTAATAATAATAATAATGATAATTCTAATAATAAATATGATAATTTTTATATAAAAATTTAGTTTCAATAATAATACTACATACTTTAAAAATGATAATAATAATAATAATGATAATAAAAATGAGTAATAAGTAAACTACCTCCAAGAAGTAGCCCTTAAAAATAATGCCCAAGTCCGGGTTTGAACCCGTGACGTTCCGCTAACTCGAAAACTATTCATTATCTTCTTCATATACCATCATCACTTAACATAGCTATTATCATCGGTATCATTTTAATCGTGACCCTCATATCATCTAGCATATCATCTTTATCGTCCATAACCCGTCATCATCATCCCATGATTATCACATCATCATTTATATAACTGAACATCATCATCATCGTCTTTCTCGTATGATAGCATCTTCATTAATATCGAACCCGTACTCATCATCATCATATACATCTAATTATCATCATTAATCCTCTTAATCGATATCATATCATCTACTATATCATATGGACTCATCATCATCATTATCTATACGTACATCCTAAATCATCACCTTTAAATTCGAATACCATCATCATCTCGCATAATCACTATCCTCACCGTATTATCTAGCATCCATCATAACCATAATCCTAATTATATGTTCATTAATATAACTCTAGTTTAATTCGGCCCAAAAGTAAAACCTGAGTGAATCTAGGCCCAACTATCATGGCAACCCAATAATTACACTAAGTCTAGCTCACCAACTATCATAAGCCCACAAGAAGAAAGGAAATAATTCGGCCCAGTCAGCAAGGTAAAGGCCCACGGCCCAACAGCAAAAAACAATTACTCCAAAACATTGTATTCGGTTTATGAGGAGTTTTTAAAAAAACAAAGAAACAGAAAGATGTCGACTAGCTAGTCTAAAATGATTATGGCTGGCTTTTAGGACAAGTTTTAATTTAATTGCATAAAGGATTTTCGGCCCATGCTGTCTCAATATCCCGTATCAAAAGTAAACTCGTGGGGTTAGGTTGATTTAAGTGGAGCTTTTCTTTAAACATTTATAAAAAAAAACGAGCTGTGATCAATAAAGGAACCGCTGTATCAATCATATTATATACTAAATTTTCCTTTATACCCAACATCTATCATTACCATTATCAACTTTATAATCAATCTCGCTATAACAATATCGTTATTCTCCTCTCATGATCTCACCTATTTTACTTTCTTTGATCAGCCCAAAGGAGAAACAAGGAAAGATAGAAAACTGCAGCAGCAGTCTAGCTACTTGGTTAGAGTAAAAGAAGAAAAAAATGATAAGGTGTTTGTTCGATTCGTAACAGAAATAAAAACATAAGTGCAGTAGCAATTGATGGTTGTTTAATGGAAATAATTGAAGGTGATGTGTTTCGTGCAGTAACAAGGTGACGGTAACAATTAACGATGGATCTTTTTGGTTTGGGTTGTGCTTAATCAAAACAGGAATAAAATGGTGGTTTGTTGGGTTGTTCGAATGAAACAAGAAAGATAATAAGTAGCAGCGATTATATGGGGTTCCAAGGTGGTTTAATGGCGTGGTTGGTCGAATAGCAATCATGAATGGCAACAAGGTGTCGAGTCTTTTGATGACGAGTTTATAGAAGATATAGAGTAAATGATTTGTGTTGGTGTTCGACCTTGGCATTAAACAGAAAGTATAGGAGGTTAACAGGGTGATGTCGTTGTAATGATAGAAGGTGATGGTTTTCGAATGGAGTAGTAAGAAGAGAGGTTTTCGTTGGATTTTTCAAAACAAAAACGAACGAGAGAGATATTTGATGAAGGATGAAGGTAGCGGGTGTTCTTGAATTTTTTTTTTTTTTTGATAAATTCGATTAGATTCAAAACTGTAAATGATACTTGTGAGTTTTAATTGATATTATGAAGTCGTATCATATTCAATAATAGCTGGATTGGGACGTGCAGCAATGGCAGACAGGGAGTACAAGAAGGTTGTATCAGATGGAATAAAAATATTTAACAGATAGTTACACTCAACTGATTTTGTTGTTATTGTATTTGAATGGTATAATTTGAGGAAATCATCTACAGCAGCGATCGAGATGTCTAACAGATTTTGGATCTTATAGTTGTTTTATTTATTTATTTATTTATTCATATAAGTGTATATACGTATTTATATATATGAATCTATGTTTGTATATTTATTAAATCTGTAATTTATATGTGTATACGTATTTATATATACATTAGTAGTTATATATCTATTTATAATTTAAATTTACTAACATTAATGATTATTAATGTTTTAATGTTAATAGTATTATTAATACTTATAATAATATGAATACTAACATTATTAATAATAATGATAGTTTTGATATGAAAATGATAATAATAATATCATTACTTATAATACATTATATACTTCAAATAAAATAATAATTTTTAAAAATGCTGATATTAATATAATAATAACAGTAATACTAATAATACCAATATTATTAATGATAATAATAATGTTAGTAGTAACAATACTATAACAATTATATATATATCAATTTACATTTATAAATTTTATATATTTAAAATATTGCTAATAATACTAGTATTGACATTAATATTGAAAGTAAGCATTTTAATAAATTATTTATTTACACACCTTTGTTCGTGAATCGTCGGGAATAGTCAAAGGGTAAGTGTTTACATGAATGTAGTTCCAAAACTTTTTGAGACTCAATATTACAGAATTTACTTATCGTGTCATAATCATATAAAGATTAAGTTTAAATTTGGTCAGAAATTTCCGGGTCGTCACAATGTTAACAAACCTTTTGGTATTTCGAATGCACTTGAGGTAGAATAAATCGTTTAGGGTTTTCTCCTTGTTTCTACCGCTTTGTGTAATCGAGTTCGCTAAAAACCTATGAATTACGCGAAGCTCTGCTTTGTTAATATCTAAATAGGAGTGTCTTCCACCCCGCCTAAACTCAATAAAGTTTGACATACGCCTCCATATGGCATTAGCGTCAAAATCTCTATCTACCCTTTCACCTTCATAAATTAAAACTGTACAATCAGGTGATAATAATTCAGCGGGGGGTGTAAATCTGTAAAGCCCTAGCCATGTCCAGCATGGACATCCTGTACATCCTACCTCCAAGTAAAAATCTAAGAAAAGTCCTATCGTCTATCTTATCTACATCCTTATTTAATGCTATAATAGTCATTAATTCAACACACCACTCCTTATATATACTGGCCTACGAGTGGTAAACAAACGTTCCGAATCGGGAAAAGAAGAGTTCCCATACCTTTGGATTAGTAACAGCCTAACTGAGTTAGCTAGGTTGACTTCTTCCAAAGGTCTCCAATCTATCACCCTTGGTACCTCCATATTTTTGGTGTAAAGCTTAAATTTGTTACTTTGATACGTCGGGTAATCAATCCAGTTTCGCTCAAATCTTAGATTGGGATGTAATTCCTATTCATGAACTCTTGAGTTTATTATTAACTGATGAGGCGGAAATTGTACATAGGCAGTAAAAAATTGTAGATTCGGTTCATAATATGGTAGGTGTTGATTATGATGTTTCTGCTCTTGTTGTGGCTTAGGTGGCATCTCTGGCTGTGGTTCTTGTTCAGGTTATCTAGACGATGATGCACCGCCAGTATCAGTATTTCTCTGCAAAACACATTAAACACAAAATTTGTGCATCCAAATATGCATTAGTGTTAGCAAAATAACAAATTAAAACAATTACAAGAACATGTTTAATTCATATTAAACTTATACACATTTTCATAATTTTAACAATTCTACATTTTTTCAATAAGCATATATGAAAATGTATATAATGTTCATAAGCATTCAACTCAAATAACATGTTTAAATAACCATTACTAGCAATTAAACAAGTTTCAAATGGCAATTATATCAAATTAATCAAGTTCATAAATTTTAGACTAAAAAGTGCACTTTGATGTTCAAAAATCATGTTTAGGATCAAAGTTTTGATCATTTAGTAACCTAAACATGTTACACTACTTAATTTAGCAATAATTCATAGCAAAAATCGGCCATAACCTGTTTATATCAAAAAGCTCCAAATTGCTCAAGAACACAAACACTAGATTTCTAAAATTTTTGAAGTTTAAGGCTTCAAATCATGACAAATAGCATCAATCTAGGTTATACAAGCATAATATACTAACAATTCAACTCTAATTAGGCTAGAAATCATCAAAATTAAATTAGGTAAAATAGTTGTAATTATCACTAAAACTGAGGAATTAAAGAGTTTAGGGGAGAAATTTCTACCTTTTTCCTTCCAAATCCAAGAAAAGGCATGATTATAGCTGATTGTAGCACGAAATATGGTGAATTTTGGTGAAAAATTGGTGATTTTTGAGAGAATTTTGTGTGTATGTTCGTGGGTTTGTGTGTGTGTTATGAGACAGAAGACCAGCGACTGCTTATTTTAATCCTGTCCAGTTTTCTCAGACCATGCGATCGCATGGTGTCCTAGTGTAAACCCCATGCGATCGCATGGGGTCTGGGTTTTTTATTTTATTATATATATATATATATATATATATATATATATATATATATATATATATATATATATATATATATATATATATATAACCTTTAACTTATAAAACAATTAATTAACTAGTTTAAAATTTTGTTTCTTTTTAGATTGAGGTCATTTCGGTACGTTTACCTAGTTCGTCCCTCTAAAAATTTAAAATTTTCCATTTCAAAGCAATCGGTTTAAAAGCAAAGATTTTTAGGTTTTTTTAAATGTTTTTGGCATACTTTAAATCAATAAGATTAAAAATAATGATAACAAAATTTCTCGTCCCGCTCTTGGGTAAAGCAATTTCGGTTCAAAGACCTAGTCTTCAACTCACGACGAATTTTAGAAATCAATTTTTAACTTAATGAAATAAAGTACATTTTTGTTTATAAATTCACACCAAACTTAAATTTAAAATTTAAATATATTAGTTTTACAAACTTAAAATAACATTATTATATATTAATTTTAAAAACAAGATAAAAATAATAAAAATAACAATCTTTTTGGTCTTTTATCCCACTTTAATCAATCAAATATTAACAAAAATATACGTCCCTCTTTTGGGTAAAGTAATTTCGGCTATATTACCTAGTTTTACTCCTGACAAATTTCTGAAATATTTTGAATTGATTGATTAAAGATATTTATACCTTATGAATAAACGGTAAATTTCACAGTGATAAATTAAATTTTTGTCTGATATCAATAATTTCGGTTTATTATACATAATTTTATTGAATATCAATTTAATACTTTATAGCGAACGATTCAGCGTTTATTAACAAAAAGGTTAAAAGCAATAAATATAAATAAAATAAAAACTGTACATACTTACCTAAGAGATAAAATTCTCAGAGACCTGCTTTAGTCGACTCATAGGAGAGTCGTTCGATTTGGTTTTCCATAGCTACATAAGCGTAACCTCGATTTTTCAATAACTTTTCTTCTAAACATATGAACGGTCTTTCTCTGCATAAAGTAACGAACTCGGTATTAGAATGTGTTTGATTATTCGAACATTTCCCTTCGTGTGACCATTTTCTGCATTTATGACATCTTTTAAGGTGTCGTGCTCTTCTTTTTGTTGCAGATTTTGATTTTCCTTTACCAAAATTTGTCTTATTATGATCTTTCCTGAGTTTTGTCCTTACTTCGTCCATTTTGTCTCTTATGAATGATACAGTTCACTCGGGAAGGTATTATTATTACGTTTAGTAATCATAGCGTGTAGTAGTAGACCATGGTTCAAATTAAAGGAATTCTTTATCTCGTAAAACCTATAAAACAAAAATTCAGAATGGAGGGAGAAGACTAGTTCTTTAGGGTCTGCTAGGGAATGACCATTCGGATTCCATTCTCGAGAACTACACGAAAACAAAAAATCTAACTCTAGACAGCATTATATTATTTCTTAGAACATTTGAATCTCCCCACACTTAGTTAGCTGTGGTGTCGAAATTGTGATTAACTTCATTGTCAACTTCCATTGGACCATGTATGTAATGTTTAACTCTGTAACCATTAACTTTAAATTCAATTCTATTTGAATTTATTAACTCTATTGTTCCGTATGGGAAAACTCTTTTGACTATGAATGGTCCAGACCATCTTGATTTCAATTTTCCAGGAAATAGCTTGAATCGTGAATTGAAAAGAAGGACTCTGTCTCCTTCCTTAAATTCTTTTGAACTTCTGATTCTTTTATCATGCCATTTCTTTGTTCTTTCCTTATAGATTAACGAATTTTCATATGCATCATGTCTTAATTCTTCTAATTCGTTTAGTTGACTTAATCGTAGATGACCAGCTTCATGCAAATCAAGATTACATGTCTTCAAAGCCCAAAATGCTTTGTGCTTAATTTTTACTGGAAGATGACATGCTTTTCCGTAAACAAGTTTAAAAGGTGTGGTGCCAAGTGGAGTTTTGTAGGATGTTCTGAAAGCCCAAAGTGCATCCTCCAATTTCATGGACCATTCCTTCGGATTTGATCCTACAATTTTTTCTAGAATACGTTTTAAAGCTCGATTGGTATTTTCAACTTGTCCACTTATTTGTGGATGATAAACGGTGGAGATTTTATGAGTTACTCCATATCTTTTGAGAACTTTCTCAAGTTGATTATATCAAAAATGAGTACCCCGATCACTTATTAAAGCTTTCGGTGTTCCGAAACTAGCAAAAAGACGTTTTAAGAAGTTGACTACAACTCGTGCATCGTTAGTTGGGAGAGCTTGTGCTTTCACCCATTTAGATACATAATCAATGACAATGAGAATGTAGAGATTATTATGAGATTTTAGAAATGGACCCATAAAGTCAATACCCCAAACGTCGAATACATCACATACTTGAATGACATTTTGTGGCATTTCATCACATTTACTTATTTTTTGGCCCTTTGACCTACATCACAGGATTTACAAAGAAGCTGTGCGTCTTTGAAAATTGTAGGCCAATAGAATCCAGCATCGTAGACTTTCCTTGCTGTGAGTTGAGGCCCATAATGCCCTCCTGTTGGTCCCATGTGACAATGGTTTAAGATTTGACTAGCTTCATCCCCGAATACGCATCGGCGTATTATTCCATCGGGACATCTCTTAAACAAGTGTGGATCTTCCCAAAAATAGTGTTTTATATCACTAAAGAATTTCTTTCGTTTTTGGTACGACAACCATTTTTCAAGGAATCCACATACTAAGTAGTTTGCATAGTCTTCAAACCATAGAATTTCACTATAATCGATTTTCAAGAGATATTCATCAGGAAAGTTGTCTTGTATAGCCGATTCATTTAAAACTTCTAATTCAGGATTTTCAAGACGAGAAAGATGATCAGCTGCGAGATTTTCTGCTCCCTTTTTGACTCGGATTTCAATATCGAACTCTTGTAAGAGTAAGATCTAACGGATTAATCGTGGTTTGTCATCTTGTTTCGAAAATAGGTATCTAAGAGCAGAATGGTCGGTATAGACCACCGTTTTAGCTAGAACGAGATATGAACGAAATTTTTCAAAAGCAAAGACAATAGCAAGGAGTTATTTTTCAGTAGTTGTGTAATTCGTTTGTGTTCCTTGTAACGACTTACTAGCATAATAAATAGGTTGAAATCTTTTTTCAATTCTTTGACCTAAAACGGTTCCCATTGCAAAATCACTTGCATCGCACATGAGTTCAAATGAAAGATTCCAATTTGGAGTTATCATGATCGGCGTATTAGTGAGTTTTTCTTTAAGAATATTAAAAGATTTGATGCATTCATCTGAAAAGATGAATGGAGCATCTTTTTCTAGGAGTTTGTTCATAGGAGTAGTAATTTTAGAAAAATCTTTTATGAAACATCGGTAAAAACCGGCATGCCCTAGAAAACTCCTAACTCCTCTAACATTGGTGGGATGTGGAAGCTTAGCAATTACATCTACTTTAGCTCTATCCACTTCAATTCCTTCCTTTGAAATTTTATGACCAAGAACGATGCCTTCTTTAACCATGAAATGGCATTTTTCTCAATTAAGTATTAGATTTGATTTCTCGCATCTAATAAGAATTCGTTCAAGATTAACTAGACATGTTTCAAAAGTATCACCGAAGACTGAAAAGTCATCCATGAAAACTTCCATGCATTCTTCTATCATGCCGTGAAAAATCGCCATCATGCACCTTTGAAAGGTTGAAGGCACGTTGCAAAGTCCAAATGGCATGCGTTTGTAATCAAAAGTACCATAAGGGCACGTGAAGGTGGTTTTCTCTTGGTCCTCGGGTGCGATTGGAATTTGAAAGTATTCGGAGAAACTGTGAAGAAAACAATAGTAACTGTTCCCGGCTAACCTTTCCAACATTTGATCAATGAAAGGTAAAGGAAAGTGATCTTTTCTGGTGGCGTCATTTAATTTTCTATAATCAATACAAACACGCCATCCTGTTGCAGTCCTAATAGGAATAAGCTCATCTTTTTCATTTGTGATGACAGTGATGCCACCCTTCTTACATACACATTGAACTAGGCTTACCTATGGACTATCAGAGATTGGATAAATTAAACCAGCATCGAGCATTTTAATAATTTCTTTCTTAACAACATCTTGCATATTAGGATTTAGTCTTCATTGGCATTGCACATATGTTTTATGACCTTCTTCCATAAGGATTTTATGTGTGCAATACGAAGGACTTATACCTTTAATGTCATGAATCTTCCATGCAATAGCTGGTTTATGAGCTTTTAGCACAGAAATGAGTCGAGATTTTTCATTTTCTGTAAGAGAAGACGAGATTATTACAGGTAATTCAGATTCACCATGTAAATAACGTATTCTAAATGGTTTGGAAGTGGCTTTAACTCTAATATCAGTGGTTATTCTATCGATGATTTGTATCGATATCTGTCTTCCTCTTTGAGAATTTGAAATTCTTCTGTTGTTGGTTCGTATTCATTAGCCATGAGTGTAGCTAATATTTTAGCTTCATCAATTGGTTCAGTTCCTTCTCCTAAAGAACATTCTCCTATTCCTTGTAATGCTGGAAATTCTTGTAATAATTCTGCTTGTGAATCTATAGTTTGAACATAATAACAGGTATCATCTGCAGATTGCGGTTGTTGCATGGCTCTATCAACTGAAAAGTTAACACTATCGTCCTCTATACTTAGGGTCAGTTTCTTACCAAACACGTCTATTATTTCTTTAGCCGCGTTTAAGAATGGTCTTCCTAATATAAGAGGAACTCGAGAATCTTCTTCCATGTCCAGAATAACAAAATCTACTGGAACTACTAAAGTACCAACTTTAACTAGCATGTTCTCCATTATCCCTCTAGGATATTTTACTGATCGATCGGCTGGTTGTATGCTTATTCGTGTTGGTTTAAATTCTCCGAGGTCTAGTTTAGTGTATAGTGAGAATGGCATTAAATTTATACTAGCACCTAAGTCTGCCAATGCTTCTATTGAATTAAGAATACCCAGAAAATATGAAATTGTGAAACTTCCTAGATCAGAGAGTTTTTCTGGTATCTTATTCAACAGCACTGCAGAAAAATTATCATTCATTGTAACAGCCGAGAGTTCTTCTATTTTCTTTCTATTTGTGATTAGATCTTTCAAGAATTTAGCATATCTTGGCATTCCTGAAATCACATCAATGAAAGGAAGATTGACATTTATTTGTTTAAACATATCCAAGAATTTAGATTGCTCGGCTTCAAGTCTTTCTTTTCTCATTTTACTCGGGTATGGAAGCGGTGGTTGGTATGGTTTAACATAAGGTTTAGCCTTAACTGTGTTATCTTCATTAACCTTTTCAACTACCGGTTCTTTTTCCTTATCTTGCTCAGGCTGTGGTCCATGTGTAGTAGGAATAGAGTCATCAAAAATTACAGGTATTTCAGGTGGTTTGAGAGTAATACCACTTCTTGTGGTAATGGCTTTAGCTGTTTCATTTCGGGGGTTACCATTTGTATTGCTAGGTAGACTCCCCGGTTTTCTTTCACCTATCAACCTTGCTAGGTTGCTCACTTCTTGTTCCAGATTTTGTATAGAAGCTTGTTGATTTCTAAATGCTTGAGCATTTTGTTCATTAGTTTGTTTCTGAGATGTGAAAAATTGAGTTTGAGATTCAACTAGCTTTGACATCATATCTTCTAAATTTGGCTTTTTATCATCGGTTTGTGGTGGTTTATTTGGAAAAATAGGTCTTTGGTGATTGTAAGTATTATTAGATACTTGTGGATTGCTAGGTCCTTGTTGGTTGTTGTATGAAACATTTCGGTTATAATTCTGATTTTGATTGTAGTTTGGTCTTGGCGGTTGATAATTATTTTGATAATTATTTCCAGGCCTTTGGTTCATGTATGAAACATTCTCTCTTTGTTCCACTGTTTGTTCAATACTGAGACAATCTTTTGTCAAATATGGTCCTCCACACTGCTCACAACTAATTCGTATTGCGTGAATATCTTTAGTCATCTTTTCCATTCGTCTCTCGAAAGCATCTAACTTTGCGGAAATGGAATCAAAGTCATGGCTAGAATCGGCTCTAGCCGCTTTAGATGATCGAAGAATATCTTTTTCTTGGTGCCACTCATGTGAGTGGGAGGCTGTGCTATCAATAATTTTGTGAGCTTTAGTTGCGATTTTCTTCATAATGGAACAACCAGCTGCTGGGTGTCGATGTCTTTTCGTATATCAACATCGCATCCTTGGTAGAATATTTGCACTATTTGATAAGTGTCTAAACCGTGTTGAGGACATCCTCTCAACAACTTTCCAAATCTTGTCCACGCCTCATATAGAGTTTCATTTGGCTTTTGTGCGAACGTAACAATTTCTCCTTGAAGTCTCACGGCTTTAGATGCCGGAAAGAATCTTTTAAGAAATTTCTCAACTAAAACATCCCATGTGTCAATCGCCCCTTCCGGTAACGATTCTAACCAATCTTTGGCTTCTCCCTTTAAAGTCCAGGGAAACAACATGAGATAGATCTGTTCATCCTCAACTTCTCTGATTTTAAATAGAGTACAGATCCTATTAAAGGTTCGAAGATGTTCGTTTGGATCTTCTTTTGGAGTACCACTAAATTGGCATTGATTAGTTACCATGTGTAGGATTTGTCCTTTGATTTCATAATCTAGTGCATTAATGTCTGGTTGAGTAATTGCATAACCTTGGCCAGTGCGTGTGGCTCTCATTCGATCTTCCATACTTAGAGGTTCCGGATTTTCCATGATTGAATTTTTTGAATCTGAATCACTAGAGGATTCTGATTTAATGGTTTCTTCCTCGACAATCTCTGGATGAGTAATTTGTGGTTCAGGAGGAATGATTAGTGGTTCAGGATCTCTGAATTGTCCTTGAATATCCTCTGGGTTCTCAATTGTGAGGTCGGGTTCAAAAAATGGATTATCGGAAATTTGAATTGGAATACTCGTTCGACTAGATGATGATTCTAAAGAAAATTCAATGGCGACGATATTGGCTAGATGTCTTGATCGAGTTACAGGTGGTGAACGTATTAAAGGTGGTGAACGTTTTGCTCGATGCATTCACTGAATATCCTATTAGTTATAAAGATAAAAATTATATAATTTATCAAATTAATAGAATTTTCTGATTTTTCCCACGTTTCGAATAGCCAATAGATGCAGCAGAGAGCCAGGGCCCTTTAAAGCGGAAGCCCACAACTCGCCACTAACAAATCCAACTATTACTACGAACCAGAAAATTTTGGATGTCTATCAATTTAACCGCTTAAAATAATTTTTTTTTCAAAATTTAAAAGAAGATAAGAATCTATGACCTAAAAACTAGAGCGTAGAAATGAGAAAGAAAGAGCGCGTCGAAAAATAAGAGGTCGAAAAACAAATGTCGAAAAATAAAAAGTCGAAAAATAATAATAAGAAAGTAAAGCGTCGAAACTTAAAAGTCTAAAAACTAAATATTAAAACTTGCGTCTAAAGGTATTAAAGCCTAAAAGGAATTCTATATCCAAAACGGCAATAACTTAAAAGTACTAAAATTTATAAACTGCGTCGCAAAATTCTAAAGCGCCTAAATCTTAATCTAAAAAAAAGCACTTAAGGGATTTTATTGCAAAGCCTAAAAATCTAGAAATATAAATTAACTACTGCAAAGACTAAGTTTAAAACTAATTACGACGATAAATATACAAATGTTTAAAATATACAATTTATAAAAAGAGACAAAAATGATAAAATTACTTATTTTTATATTATTATTTTATAAAAGTATTAATTTTATAATTAATAAAACTAATTAAAACTTATAATTAATTAAAACTAAAGTTAAACTAATTATATTAAATTAAAACCCTAATCTTAAATAATAATAATAATAATAAATTAAAACCCTAAACCGTAATTAATGTGGTCCGAGGTTCAGCCTGTCAGACCTGTAATGCGATCGCATGTATTTTTGCCTACCAGTTCATGCGGTCGCGTGGCCCAGAGGTTCAGATCACAAATTGGGCTGATACAGTGTCCAAGTCCGATTACTTTTTATTTTAAATTTTTTTAATTTATAAAAATAATATATAAGTAATATTTAATATAAATAAATTTATATTTTTAAAAACTAAAAATAATACTTTTATACCTTTATATAAATTAAATTAAATAAAATATATTTTCTTTTTACTTAAACACTTAAAAATATAGAATATATATATATATATATATATATATATATATATATTTATATATATGTTATTATATTTTTGTATTTTAAAACTTATATAAAATTATATTTTTACAAAAATACCTTGAAAACTAAATTTTTTTATATAGTGTTTCGCTTTCGGATTCCCCAGCAGTGGCGCCAAAAATACTTGATGTGTGCGAGGTGTAGTACGAAATACTATTAATTTTATTATGAAATACTATTAAATACCCTACAATTTTACACAAGTTATTTATTTATTTATTGAATGGATATACCTAAATCTTGCTACAACACTTATAGGCAGTGTACCTAATCGTAGAGTAGTGTAGTTTTTAGTAAGTCCAGTTCGTTCCACAGGGATCTAGCTGAGTTTAACGCTATATTTTTATTAACTATATATATATATATATATATATATATATATATATATATATATATATATATATATATATATATATATATATATATATATATATATATATATATATATATATATATATAAGTAGTATTATTATTATTATAAAAATGGGGTTTTACCATTTAATGACCGGTTTGTCGATTTTAAGTCCTAATGCAAAATAAATATAACTTAATTTAAAGCGTAAAGTAATTGACGATAAATAAAAGTGCGATAATTAAAAGTACGATAATTAAAATGACGATAAATAAAATGACGGTAAATAAAAGTACGATGAGATATATTAAAAGAATTATGCTTATTTAAACTTCCGTAATCATGATGTTTGACGTGTTGATTTTAATTTATTACCATGGGTTAATTGTCTTTTGTCCTTGATTATTTGATATGTCCATCTGGTTTTGTCCATAATAATCCATCGATCGTAATTATAAAGTGCGAGAGTCTTCGCCAAATTAACCTTATACCCGATGTAGTGACCCGAACTTTTCCATATTTATATATATTAAATGAAATTGATATTTACATGATTAAATATTTCCAACATGTTAAGCAATCAAACTTGTTGAGACTTGATTAATTAAAATGAGTTTCATGTAGACAATTGACCACCCGAGTTCACCGGCGATTCACGAACGTTAAAACTTGTAAAAACTATATATATATATATATATATATATATATATATATATATATATATATATATATATATATATATATGATGGAATTTGACAATCTTTTAAACAAACATGTTCTACATATTATCAAGTTCATAAAACCCATTTTATGAAGATTAAAGTAAGCGGAAGCATGCAAAGTTCATGTTATATGTTAACCATTTTGAAAGACAAATTCCATTAATATATCAAGTCATGAAGATATGCTTACAAGTATATAAGAGCTAGATTAGGATGTACCTACTCCAAGTTAGGAGGTAATAAAGTGGATGAAGATGATGATGATGAGCAAACTTCTTACTTGAAGCCTCAAGCTTGAAATACCCACAAGCCTTTATCAAACAACACCACTTGAACTTCGTTAGGATTTAGACACAAGTTAACAAGCAAAAAATCAACCAAGATCTCCTTGTTCTTCTCCAAATTTTCGGCCAAAGGGAGGAAAGGGAGAGAGATTTTGTTTGCTAATTCAAAAATGCCAGTAATGTGTGTGTGAAAGAGTGCTCTTTGAATACATGTGATTAGAGTGTAATAATAAGCAAAAGCAAGCATGGGGTGGTTGTCTTGGAACCCCCAAAACCGCCACCATGCATCATCATTTTTTTTTTTTTGCTTTTCCTTTTAATTACATGTTAGCCCACTTGCTTGTTCTTTTAATACTTGCACATCTTTAATCTTATAAACCATTTTATAAGTTGTATATGTTACTAGCACACACACACACACACACACACACACACACATATATATATATATATATATATATATATATATATATATATATATATATATATATATATATATATATATATATAATTTTATAAACCACTTTATAAAATTATAACACACATATAAGTTTAATCATATAAATAATTAAACTTGTACTTATAATTATCCAAATAATTATTTTAAGCATTCTATATTTAAAAAACCAATTTCTAAATTCAAGTGTCAAGTATTTATTTTAAAGATCCATTCGTTAAAACAAATACATATAAAAGGTGTTGTTGGCTTGTTATTGGGTATGACCCGACTTGGATCATAACATATTGGCCACATTAATTTATTATGTCTCTCGGGCATATGAAATACCTTCAATCTCCCACTTACATGAGAAACATAAGTAATTAATGCAAGTGACGGATACCACCTAATGACCGTCCATCACCCCCAATGCGTTATGACTTGGTGCCATTCAATAACATCATCCCTTTCGAGTTCCCATCTCGAATATGATTAGGTGAATCTTTCAATATATCCTTTTGTCCTTGATGTCATGTTAAATCCAAGAGACATGGAGTGATCACTCTCTTATAGATTTAACTTTATCAGGCCTTAGACATTCGACTCTCAACGAATAAGAGGGACAAATTCCATCTTGGCTACATACGTCCAAGACACTACACTTTGTACCATACCTGAAGCCTCCCTTATGATCCACCTTTTCAGAATAGCGAAGGAAAGAATCAAGGCACAATATTAGGTGAATATCTGAACCCAGTATGTATCTCAGGTCAGAGGATACAAAGATATTCTCCTTTACTCAAGATTACATGTGATCAACCACAAAGGCTCCATACAGTAATTCTTGAGAGCGGGTCTTCCAATATTTGTGTCCCACAAATATCTATGAAACTTGGTTGCAACCTTTCCCCACATTCACCATTTGAATGTTAACCAATCCAAGTTCATAATAGTCTAGACCTCACACTTGTTCCCACAAATGTGATCAACTACGGAATTTAGAATAATTATTTATTCATGGATAAAATATGCAAAATTTGAACATGAATCATAATTAAATTAATACCATAATTATATTAATGAGTTTGAACTAATTCGTTCCGTTACAATACATAAAATAGATCATTTCCAATCACTAGAATATCGAAGACCTAATGCACAAACATGTCCCTCATGTTTTGGCCCATGTAAAAGCTTCGTGAGTGGATCCGCAACATTATGATCTGTGTGAACTTTGTGAATACATATCTTTCCCTTTTCAACCTTATCCCTGATGTAGTTGAATCTCCGCTCAATGTGACGAGTCTTTTGATGAGCACGAGGTTCCTTGATTTGAGCAATCGCACTCTCGTTGTCACAAAAGATCTCAAGAGGGTCCTGAATGGAAGGGACCACTCCTAAGTCGTCGATGAATTTCTTCATCCATGCAGCTTCTTGAGCTGCCAGTGAGGCGGTAATGTACTCCGACTCTGTAGTGGATAATGCAACAACATCCTGTTTTGAACTCTTCCAAGAGACCGCACCACCATTTAACATGAAGACATAACCGGATTGTGATCGAGAGTCATCTCGGTTAGTCTGGAAACTCGCATCCACGTAACCCTTTACAGCGAGTTCCTCCTCACCAGATCCATATATTAGAAACATATCCTTAGTTCTCCTAAGGTATTTCAATATACTTTTAACAGCAACCCAATGACTGTTTCCTGGGATATTCTGGTATCTACTTGTCAAGCTTAGAGCGCATGACACATCCGGCCTAGTACATATCATTGCATACATGATTGACCCAATAGCAGATGCGTATGGGACATTCTTCATTCTCTCTTGTTCATCTTTTGTGGTAGGACATTGAGATGAACTGAGAATGGTTCCTCTTTGAATAGGTACCAAACCTTTCTTAGAGTTTTCCATCTTGAACCTTTTCAAGTCTTTATCAATGTATGTACTTTGACTTAAACCTATCAATTTCTTGGATCTATTCCTATAGATCCCTATCCCCAATATATACTGTGCTTCTCCAAGATCCTTAATGGAGAAGAAACTTTTAAGCCAAGTTTTGACTCCTTGCATTGTGGTAATATCATTCCCAAATAACAATATATCATCCACGTATAGCACGAGGAACATTATGGTGCTCCCACTAGCCTTCTTGTATACAAAAGCTTCATCACCATTTTTAATGAAGCCAAATTTCTTTGCCTCCTCATTAAAACGATGATTCCACATTCTAGATGCTTGTTTCAATCCGTAGATTGATTTCTTTAACTTGCATACCTTTTTAGGATATTTCGGATCAACAAAACCTTCGGGCTGTACCATATAGACATCTTCCTCAAGATATCCATTTAGGAAAGCGGTTTTGACATCCATTTGCCATATTTATAATCATAATGAGCAGCAATGGCAAATAATATCCTAATAGACTTTAGCATTGCCACAGGCGAGAAGGTTTCATCATAGTCAACCCCTTGAGTTTGAGTGAAACCTTTTGCTACAAGTCTAGCTTTGTATGTATCTAAGTTTCCATGTATGTCGGTTTTCTTCTTGAAAAGCCATTTGCAATCAACTAGCTTAGAGCTAGGAGGTTGCACAACAAGTTCCCAAACTTGGTTTTCATACATGGATTGCATCTCGGCGTTCATGGCTTCCTGCCATTTGTCTTTATCAATCCTTGATAAAGCATCTTCGTAGTTTGTTGGTTCATCCAAATCAACCGTATAGCAACCATCCACGAGAAAACCATATCTCTCAGGAGGATTACTAATCCTACTAGATCTTCGAACATCTTGTGTACTTTGATCAACCACTTGATCATTCTCAACATTTTCATGTTGAGTGCTAGTGTCAACCAGTTGTGTATCATCTATTTGATCTTGAACCTCTTCAAAATCTATCTTCCTTTCACTATTTCCTTCCATTAGGAACTTAGTTTCAAGGATATCCGCCTTTCGAGCAACAAATACATTTTGCTCGGTCGGATCATAGAAATAGTATCCCATATCATCCTTGGAATATCTTATGAAGATATACTTCGTGGATCGAGCATGCAACTTATTAGCATTATAGCGCTTTGGATAAGCTTTACATCCCCATACTTTCAAGTATGAAAGAGAAGGAGGTTTTCCAAACCACATCTCATGAGGAGTTCGTTCCACTTTCTTGGTTGGGGCCATATTTAAAATACGGGCCGCAGAGCTTAGACAATAACCCCAAAATGATAGAGGTAACGAGCTTCTTGCCATCATAGATCGAACCATATCCATTAGGGTTCGGTTCCTCCTTTCGGAAACTCCATTAAGTTGAGGTGTTCCGGGTGGAGTAAGTTATGAGATAATCCCACAACTCCTAAGATGATCTTGGAAAGCATCGCTTAGGTATTCACCTCCTCTATCGGTACGAAGTACCTTAATTGTCTTATTGAGTTGATTTTGTACTTCGTTTTGATATTCTTTGAATGCTTCAAAAGTTTCGTCCTTGTGTCTTAGTAAGTAGACATATCCAAAACGACTAAAGTCATCAATGAAAGTAACAAAGTATCTTTCACCGTTCCTAGTCATGGGCTTAAAGGGTCCACATACATCTGAATGTATTAATCCCAATAAGTCTTTAGCCCTTTCATAGGTCCCTTTGAAAGGTGCTTTAGTCATCTTGCCTTGTAAACAAGATTCACATACATCAAACGAATCCATTTCATTTGATTTCAAAAGTCCATTCTTTTGAAGTGTATGCATTCGGTTCTTGTTTATATGACCAAGGCGACAATGCCATAAGTAGGAATCACTCAAATCCATTTTGAGTTTCTTGGTGCTAGTATGGTATATTGAGCTACTAGATGATGCATCATCATGAACCAATTCATAAATTCCATTTGAAGGCGTAGCCTTAAAATAGAATACATTATCTAAATAAACGTGGATATCATCGTTAACAAAATTAAGATTAAAACCACATTGTTTCAAACGGGAAACGGAAATAATGTTTCGACATAAATCGGGTGCATACAAAACATCATTCAAAATAAGTTCCAAACCACTTGGAAGTTTTAACACAAAGTCTCCTTGAGCCTTCACTTGCACTTTGGTTCCATTACCCATAAAGAGACTTGATGTTCCCGCTTGCTTGTTACTTCTTTTGAACCCCTGCAATGAATTGGAAATGTGAGTTCCACATCCAGTGTCTAATACCCATGTATTAGAAGAAGTAATACTAAGCTCTATATATACCATATATATATTACCTGAGGATTGCCCCGCATCCCTCTTTTCCTTCAACTGCTTAAGGTAGATCGGGCAGTTTCACTTCCAGTGACCCATTTCACCGCAACCGAAACATGGATCTTCCTCGGAGTTTGCTTGTCCGGCAACCTTTTGCTTTTTATTCTTGTTTTTAGTTGGGGTAACCATCTTCCCCTTTCCCTTGCCTTGATGAGCGGGTCCTTTCCTCTTAGCCGCCTTAGGCTTAGAGGTGTTGTTACCTTTGGACCCACCATCATTGATCATTAGCACGGGTGAAGCCCTTTTACCCATGCTAGTTTTGTCCGTCCTTAACATGCCATGAAGTTCACCAATGGTCTTATCCATCCCATTCATGTTGTAATTAATTACAAATTGGTCAAACCTCTTTGACAAGGAGTTTAGGATAAGATCCGTGGCTAACTCATTAGATATGTTGAGATTTAGACGGTTTGCGCGAACAATGAGGCTTTTCATTTTGAGGACATAAGAGGATACGGATTGGGTGTCATCCATACGACATGCATGTAGCGCTCGAACCGTTTCGAAGCGCTCGACACGTGCTTGTTGAAGGAACATCTCCTTTAATTGCGTAATCATGTCATATGCACTATGATGCTCGAAATCCTTTTGGAGTTCGGGTATCATAGTCCCAAGCATTAGGCAAGCGACTTGCACCGAATCGGCGCAATACTTGTCATAATAAGCCATGCCCTCTAGATCTTCCTCATCCGGTTGGTCGGGAATAGGGTCCTCCAACACATACGCTTTATCCTCAAGTTTGAGGACAATCCTAAGATTACGGAACCAATCCATAAAGTTCGTATGGTTGAGTTTGTCTTTCTCGAGGAGAGACCTTAATGATAGGTTGTTTAGGTTAAGTGGTGCATTTTGCATGTTGTTGTTATTGGCGGCCATCTACAAAATTTAACAAAGTCCATTTAAGTATCGATTTTAAATTTAATAAACAATACCCTTTTATATTATAATTGACTTATTAAATATTAGAATCCAACGGTAAATCAAATTTCGGTTAGGTGACCTTTATCCCGTTATTTGATTTAGCTAGGTAGTCATTTATATGACAATTGCAATCCTTTTGCAACTTCTAAATTATGGGATCATGCAATCCTTTTGTATGACATATTTATCCCATCAACGCCTATTTGTTCCTCATGCTTCGGTGACCCTAAGTTCATGATTCCTAAATCAAGTCGTCCTACTTGTGTAAACATGTAAAATTAACATACAAGTGGTTAGGTGACCTTTATCCCACAAGCATGCGAATTTTACCTTAACCATATTGGTTAGCTCATAACGGTTAGGTGACCTTTATCCCATTATGAGTTCCCTACTATGTTCAAGTGTTCCCACAAAAGGATGGCGTTTAACTTGTTTACCTTGTTTTAGTTAAGGGATTTTAAGTTTTCATAAATTCTAGTTTAAGAAAACAATTTGCCATACACCAACATGCATTTGGTGTATAGCACATTATGAAAAACCAATTTTCATGTCTTAGTAGTAAAACCAATTACTTGATATAAACCATTTTATATACATTGTCATCATGTCCTTAATAACCATTTATTAGTGTCCTTTTGTTGTTTCAATTATAACCAATTATAATGTCATTTTGCAAGTTGTAAATATGTGATTATCTTGTATCAACCAAGCATACAAACACAATAAACATGCAAGACAAACAAGTTCACAATCAAGCCAATTTGGTAGACATTTGTTTAGCCAAAACAAATGTCACCTTCTAAGGGTTATGACAAAGTAGGAGATTTATAATCTCCCACAAAATCTTGCATCCAAATGCTTCCAACTTGTGTTCTTCTTCATCATCTTCATTCTTCATTCTCTTTACAAAAATATATCCTAATACATTTTTCTAGAAAATGAAATTACAACCTAATCTATTTTACATACCAAATATAAAATAAATTACAAATGAATAAATATTACAAATTATTACAAACCAAATGAATGAATTAATATTACAAACCATAAGAATGAATAAAACAACCACATCATATAACCATTCAAACACAAGGTCTAGGCTTTATTGTGAACCATATCATACAACAAAATTTGACCAAAAAATAAGTTCCAAACCCATTTTGGAACCCCCTAATTTTCGGCCAAAAAAGGAACCACCCAAATCCAACAAAATTTTTACATTCTACTTTCATGCATGTTACTAGAATGTAAGATTAGTGGATTTAAAAGTCATAAACAAGAAGCATATTTCAAAGACCTCGGCTCTAGATACCATTGATGGAATTTGACAATCTTTTAAACAAACATGTTCTACATATTATCAAGTTCATAAAACCCATTTTATGAAGATTAAAGTAAGCGGAAGCATGCAAAGTTCATGTTATATGTTAACCATTTTGAAAGACAAATTCCAATAATATATCAAGTCATGAAGATATGCTTACAAGTATATAAGAGCTAGATTAGGATGTACCTACTCCAAGTTAGGAGGTAATAAAGTGGATGAAGATGATGATGAGGAGCAAACTTCTTACTTGAAGCCTCAAGCTTGAAATACCCACAAGCCTTTATCAAACAACACCACTTGAACTTGGTTAGGATTTAGACACAAGTTAACAAGCAAAAAATCAACCAAGAACTCCTTGTTCTTCTCCAAATTATCTGCCAAAGGGAGGAAAGGGAGAGAGATTTTGTTTGCTAATTCAAAAATGCCAGTAATGTGTGTGTGAAAGAGTGCTCTTTGAATACATGTGGTTAGAGTATAATAATAAGCAAAAGCAAGCATGGGGTGGTTGTCTTGGAACCCCCAAAACCGCCACCATATATCATCATTTTTTTTTTTTTTTTTTTGCTTTTCCTTTTAATTACATGTTAACCCACTTGCTTGTTCTTTTAATACTTGCACATCTTTAATCTTATAAACCATTTTATAAGTTGTATATGTTACTAGCACACACACACACACACACATATATATATATATATATATATATATATATATATATATATATATAATTTTATAAACCACTTTATAAAATTATAACACACATATAAGTTTAATCATATAAATAATTAAACTTGTACTTATAATTATCCAAATAATTATTTTAAGCATTCTATATTTAGAAAACCAATTTCTAAATTCAAGTGTCAAGTATTTATTTTAAAGATCCATTCGTTAAAACAAATAACATATTGGCCACATTAATTTATTATGTCTCTCGGGCATATGAAATACCTTCAATATATATATATAGTTAACATGATATTATGATAAGTAAGTATCTCACTAGGTATATTAACAATGAGTTATGTACATAAAAATGAGATTACAAAGTTAAGAAACTCGAAGCGATATATATAACGATTATCGTTATAACAAAACCTTACTAAATACATATGTATCATATTAAGGTATTGTTACACTATATTTAACATGATAAAATGATAATTATATATATCATTATGTATGTTAACAATGAACTACTTATGTAAAACAAAACTACTAACTTAAGAATTTCGAAACGAGGCATATATGTAAAGATTATCGTTGTAACGACATTTTAATGTATATATATCATATTAAGATAAGTTCATACATCATATTATCATGATTGTTAGCCCCAATTCGAGGGTCCGATCGGTTTATATTAAGTGTTTATGGGTTTTGGTAGTGATTTACTTGAAGATGTGATGAACTAGTGAGAAGTTAAAGAGATAATGTGTGAGAGAGAAAAACTTCAACTAGTAATTAACTCAACTAGATACAAATGAGAGTGAGAGGTTGCTTTTATACTAGCAACCTCCAAGTGGTAACATGACATGGTAAGTTACATTTACCATGGTTAAACTAACTAATAACATAACAAGTAAACTACCTATTACATTAGTAACACTAAAACCGCATGCCACAAATAATAGACAATATTCATTGTCAACAATCTCCCCCTTGGCATGGGGTTTTCAAAATAGTGTTGATTGTCAACAGTCTTCCCTTTGTCATCAGTCTTCTTCTTGATTGTCAACCATTAGTCCTTTGCATAGGGTTTTCAACAGATGTAACCCTCACTTGATCATTCTCTTGTAGTTTCTTGTGCAGCCTTCTTCTGGGCGTTGATTTCAGTTTGAAGCTATGAAGCTTTTGATGCTATCAGCTTTGAACACGAACTTGCACATAGGATGAACTGAGCTGGGAGTGTTATGGTTGATTTGTTTTGTCTTCCTCTTTGGTTTGGGCGGGCGATGAGGTCTTGATCTTTGACTTTCGACCATCTTTGTGAATTGAAAGTAGCTTGATATGATCTTGTGTAAACCTCTTTTGCTCCCCCTCAAATGTTGAGTCATCTTTTTCGTGACTGTGATTGGTTTGATTTTGACTCGTGTGTCATTCTCTCCGCATGATGAATATGGTGTACCGTGTTCAGTATGTGTAGCACGAATATGGCATCCCGTATTCATCACAAAATAGCAGAGAGAGCATTGATGATTATCATTAGAGAGGGAACGAGTACCTGCTAAGAAGAAACAAATAGGTTAAGGTAAAAGTTTGATCCTCAGGGAAAACCGGATCTTTCAGAAACTGTTTTTGGTTTTGTAAAAATCAAGCTAGTTGTTATACTAGACAGGTTTAAATCAGGCATGCTACTTGTTACACCAGACAAGTTTTCTGAAACCAAAACTATTTCTGGATTTGGGGACCTCACCGGTGTTGGTAGTCCAAGTTTAACCTCGGTGGATGTTGAGGGTGACTGGTCATCGAAGTTCCAGTCGGCGTTAGCAAGCTATCCACCTCCATGATTAAAGTATCATGGGACTTTTGTGCGACTATGCCGCTCTTGGTTATACAGAGTCTTCCAACTGTACCTAACACTGCATTGGTGTCGGCAGAAATCAATGTAATGTAGGAAGATGTTACATCGTGTCCTGAAGTCATTGATATGTCATGAGGTGACAAATCTCTTTCAGTTGTTGTACTCTCAAAGGAGTATGTGTGGTCAGGCTTAAATACTGACTGATCGTTAAGGTGATTATCCTTCCGGAGGTCTGATAAATCTACCAAGGTAAGTCAAAGTATTATCATATTGCCTCTCCGTTGAACTAGACAGATCTCCCTCATCAAGATAACTCTGACCTCTGGACCATGTTTGAGGTCCCACCTTAACATAAGGTGTTGATAGAGGATTTCCGGCTGATACACAGGGTTCCTATTCATGGTTTTCGAAACCCCTTCAGCAGTTCAAGACTCCAAACACTTAACTTGCATCAAGTTGTTGGGTCATTCCACTTTTGAGGCAGTCATCTAGACACATCCTCCTGAGGCAGTCACTGGGACACATCCTCCGTCATTTGATGACTATTTTGTTTGAGGCAGTCATCTAGACACATCCTCCTGAGGCAGTCACTAGGACACATCCTCCGTCATTACTGACATTTTAATCTTTAAACTCCTCCTTGATAGTTGCACGTTTTAGCTTTGGTTTATTGGGAGAGTTATGTGTGTAAATATGGGTTTTACACTGTTATTTGTGCAAATGCCGTTTTGATGTTTAACACCACTTTGAAGTGTGTTTGACACCACTTTGAGATGCAGGTTCTACACAAAAGTATGTAGAAGCCATTTTGGATGGAACACATGTTGGTTTTGAACCTTTTACCCTCACGCTCAATATATGACGTGTCATGTTTTGATAAAACCTTTATTTTCTAAGTCTTTTTCTCCCCCTCAAGGTATGATATATTTGGAATTAAAATATATTTTGCCAATTTGCTACACAGAAAATATAGGTTTTGATGAGAAAGGATGTAAGGCAGTTGAGACGCGGGCCATATAAGGTTTTGGTGAAAATCTTCATTGCAGGTACATTTGGATAAAAACTTCTTTGCAGCGCGGTTCCCATACAGATCTATTATGGGAACCATCTTGATCTATATGGGAACCCACATTCCCTCCTTCTCCCCCTAAAAAAAATTTGACGTTTCCATTGAAATGTTTCTAAGGGAAAGAGTGGAAGACAATTGAGGCGTTGGGTATACACGGATATATGAGCATACACCATATAAGGTTTGGGTGAAAACCTTCTTTGCAGTGCGGGTCCCATAGAGATCAATTACGGGAACCATCATGATCTCTATGGGAACCATCATTCCCTCCTTCTCCCCCTAAAAAAATTTTGACGTTTCTCCACTGAGATATTTTTAAGAGAAAGAGTGGAAGGCATTTGAGACGTGGGGCATACACTGAAATGTGTACATACACCGTATAAGGTTTTGGTGAAAACCTTCTTTGAAGTGCGAGTCCCATACAGATCTATTATGGGAACCATCATGATCTATATGGGAATCCACATTCTCCCCTTCTCCCCCTAAAAAAAATTTGACGTTTCAGATTTTGATAATCATCATTTCATTGCGGGTCTAATTGCTCCCCCTAGGCACATGCAT
This sequence comes from Rutidosis leptorrhynchoides, assembly GCF_046630445.1. Classification (NCBI taxonomy): domain Eukaryota; kingdom Viridiplantae; phylum Streptophyta; class Magnoliopsida; order Asterales; family Asteraceae; genus Rutidosis; species Rutidosis leptorrhynchoides. The sequence continues at coordinate 305,207,477 of NC_092334.1, forward strand.
TGCTCCCCCTAGGAACATGCATTGCTCTCCCTAGACACATGCAGTTGTCAAGTTCATCCAGGAGAAGAAACTCAGATGAGCCTTTTTTAACGGATGGTGATTCGCCTACAACTACTGAGGTAGATGTGCCAAATGTTATGGATTAGGGCAAAATTGGTTTTAGAGAAACCGTGGGATTGGGCGAGGTTGGAGGAAAGAAAGGTTCAAACAACACATCAGGTTATCTGAGGTTGCGAGTGGGACATGCCTGAGTGGATAGTCAGGTGTTAGCGGGTTAAGTCCGGGTCTTGAAATCATTTTCTCAAAGTTAAATTAGAATACTATTGATAGGCATTGTCGATCTGACTTATGGACGTTGAATTCCACTTGGGTTTGATACATGATGTATCCTTAGAAAGTTGATTTTTTGGAATCAAGGGTGATTGAAAATCTTTTGACAAAGCCAGAGAAACGGATCTCGGCTTAAGTTTAAGTAACTCAGATGAAGAGTACTTCATTGGTTTTGAAGAAGAAGTAGATCTTGGTGGTGAAAATGGTTTGGTTGTCCACTTCTTATTTGACACTTGTTTAGCAAGATTATTCTTTGAGTGTTTAGAAACAAGGTTAATTTTGGTGCGCGGGATATTTTTCGGACCTATGGATGGCTTCATGGGTTTGTGTGGAAGCCAACCATATTGATCGCGTAGCCCCGTAATCTCCCCATTTTTCCCATAAGTTGTTTCCAGAAACAGACGGTTGATGTTGGTCTGGTAACTAGAGTAAATCTTTTTGCTTGGGAACTTGGATGCTATGGGTAGGGCAACGTTAGGTTCCTTTAGTTTGGGTTGAGTAACTTTGGGTTCGTTTGGTTTCAAGGATGTTTTTCTCAGAGTCACCATTGACTTTGGAGAACCTCGTTCTTTTGGTTTGGGGTTAGAGGACCTTTTGGGTGGCATATCCATGTGGACTTTTGGTGTCATGGGGGATTTCCTTAGTGCATGTGTAGGCTTAGGAGGACCGTTGTCTTTTGGTTTTGGTGCCTCCAAGGTCTTTGGTGTTTTACATAAAGCACTCTTCGAGTACATTGAAGATTGGTACACTATGGGTTTGGGATTGGTCTTGGCAAAGGTCACCTGCTTTTTCATAGTCTTGGGAGTAGACTTTGAAGCATTGGACAACTCAGACTTGGTAACTGGGATACCACCTGACATTTTTGGTTTTGGAGTGTCAGTGGAGGTTAGCATGGTCTCAGTACCAGGACAGATCTTGTAAGAACCAGGTTTTGAATATATGATCTTGGTCACGAAGTCCATACTTTCCAGTGAATCACATTGGTCATGAAAGGTCTCATTCTCTTCCTCAAGTAGATTCACATAGCTTTTAACTCCTGAATTTATAAGACAAGGCCATCAACAGAAACTACTACAGAGTCTTTAAAATCATAAGTGGGTTCTACTTTCGGAACTACAGGCATCTTCTCAATTGTTTCTAGAGTTTTCTTGTAGGTCTCGCATTTAACCTGAAGATCTATGTTTTCTCGTTCTAGCTTGTCAACAAATTGAGTAAGGTCAGTCTCTACATCCTGAGCTCCTAAAGAGATAGGCTCTTTCTCGGGTTGTGGTTCTACCTTAACTTCTGGAATCTTGGGTTGAGATTCTAAGAAGTGATCTAGAGATTTGGACCTAGATGATTCTAATCTACGTTCAACAGTGTCAAACTTGGTCAAGAGAGAGTCACTAAAGTCTTTGAGTTCTTGTGCTAGACCTACACAATCGATGGATTCATTCACGAATTTTAGGTTTGAGTCCCGTGATTCAGTGTTCTTTGAAATCAATTCACAAAAATTAACAACTTGATTTGCAATTTGATTTTCAAGTTTATGAACATTGGAGACCAGTTTGTTATTTTGTGATTCAATGACAGAGATTTGGTGTTGTAAAGCGTTAATGATCATTTGAAATTTGAGTTCGTTGTCAAAATATTTGATTTTGTTTTGATCAAGTTCGTCCTCCAGACTGATGATGTATCTTTCTAAAATCAAGGTTGGTAAATAGATTATACGCGTTTTAGGACTATTTTGAGCATTCAAACTTTCAAAATCATTGAATAAATCGAGAGGAGTGTTATAATATGAACCATCTTTTCTCATGTAATTTGCATTTATTTTGTCATAAATTAACGACACCTCACATTTCATTTTTGTTGATCGATTGGCTATTCTATCCTCAATCTCACTTTCATTGGCAAAAGTGAGTCTCTCTGGCAAACCTATCTTAATGTATCTACCATCATATAAACAAGGTTCGGCTTTGGAGATCTTGGACTGTGTTTGAGGATTTTCAAACCCTAACCCCTGGTGTTTTTGGTAGGAGTTTTTGGGTCGATTCAAGAACAGAGCTTGTTTAGAAATGTAGCCATCTAAGACTACTTTAGCTTGGTCAGTTCTGTAAAGTTTTTCTTCAAGTAAACTTAGTTGGGTTTTCAAGTCTAAGTTTTCTGTAACTAGCTTAGAGCATTCAGAAGTCTTCTCGTCCATGTCACTCAAAGGCTTTCTAGTATTCTGTTCTACAGTCTCTAGAAATAGTTTCTTAGAATCATTAAGCTTCTTAAGTTCTTTTTCAGCGCTGTTAACGTTTTTCGTGAGAACTGCATTCCTCAGTTTAAAATCTGTCCTTTCTATCCGTAGGGGTTTCACACTACTTTCTAGCTCTCTTAATTCAGTTACTTTGTCAGCTAGATCTTGTTTTAGTTTCAAATAAGTATGATTTGACACTTTCATTTCCAATTCAGATTTCAACCTAGAGTTCTCATTTTTCAGTTCGCTAATTTGACTAGCAAATGATCTATGGTCTCTATTCATCTTGGCAAAGTTGTCTACATACATATCAGGTAGTATAGGAAATACACATTCATCATTAAAAGGCACAGATTCAGGTTTAATGGGCAGTTTCATTTGGACAGGTGGGACAGGGGTATGAAAAGCAGAGCTACATGCAATTGAATCATTTTGATCAAGAGGTATTTCAGTACAAGTTTGCAATACATCAGATATAGACACAGAATTATTATGCACAGAGTTGTAATATTCATGAGTAATATCAGTGTATAGTTGTACCTCTTCCTCAACATTAGAGGACATGTGATCATGATTTGCCATGTTAACAGGACGGGTGATCAACAAGTTGGTCAGGACAGACAAGGTTTACGAGCAAACCACGAAACGACAAATAATATTAAGAAATATCACTTTTCTCCCCCTCAAAATATGATTCACGTGAATCAAATTTTGAAAATGAGGTTTCGTTGGTTTTCGTTAACTTTCCGTTAAGTGTCCGTTAAATGTCCGTTAAGTGTCAGTTAATTGCACGATTTGGATTTCCTACCAAAATTTATCGACAAAAATTTATGTCGTAAACTTTTGAGAAATGAACGTATGAGTGTTCGGAAGGTTTAGAAAAAATTTTGAAATTTTAGAAAAAATTTCGTGAAATTTCATTCAAAATTGTGCGCTTTTTGGGTGTTTTTCGGGGCCGAAAAATTTTCTGTCGTGAAAATTTAAATCTCGCGTAAAAATGAGCTTTTTAATCCAAGTAAAAATTTAAATTTTACCCGAGTTTTCCCGCCTTTTTTTTCCTAATAAAAGACCGGGCCAGTTATGGATCTGAACTGGGTTGAGGTTCATGATAAATGGGTAAATGGAATGGAGGGGGTTCAAGTGATTAAAGTGACAGCGAGTTCAAAAGAGGACTAAGAGCAGACCAGTTCAAATGGTGGGAGTCCAAATGGTGGAAAAGTTCAGATTGGGGAATAGACCACAAAGGGGGTTCGGTTTAAAAGAAGGGGTCAAGAGCTGGTGTTCACAAGTTGAACTTCAACTTATTTAGAGTCATGCCATCTATCCTTTTAGTTTGCTGTATTTGATTCTTCTTCCCTAAGAGGCTAAAAACCAGAACCCCAAAACAAATTTCGAGCGCAAAAATCGAGCACCACGAATTATTTCGAGCAGAAGATAAAAGTTTTCGAGCAGCAAGATGAATTAAGGTTTTCGAGCATAAAAAATTTCGAGTAGGGATATTAATCAGAGGTTTCGAGCAGGTTGCAAGTGTTTTTCGAGCAGAAAGGACCAAGCGAGTGTTCGAGCAAACCTACAAATCTTCTATCAAGTTTCCGAACAGCAGGTTACTGATAAGCTTGATCGAAAAGTTGAAACAAATTCAAAGTTTTGAGTTTTACCCAACCCTTTTGTACTTTACCAACTTTTTGATAAGCAAAAAAAAAAAAAAAAAAAAAAACGTGCACCTTTAACCTTAATTTTAACCAACCCTTTGTACTTTTATCCTTACGTTAAATAAAAGCATGAGTTGTTGAGCCAAAAGTACACCAAGCATGGATAACCAAAAAATAAGGTATATGTATGAGTTTGTCCAATTGGTATTGTGATTTTCAGTGGGTATTGTCCAGAGGATAAAGTGGCCAAAATCAAGTCAAACTTTAAAGTTTTCGGTCAAACTAAAGATTTTGAGCAGGCCCTTTTCATTGTTTTCGAGCTCACTAAGCAGATTTTCCAAGTTTTTCGAACACAAAACTATAGGTTTTCGAACAGAAATGACCAAATAAACTGGTTTTCGAGCACTATGTCCAGTTTTTAGAACACAATTTTCAGGGTTTTCGGACACAAAAGAGCGTTATCGAATATATAATTAAACTTTTCAAAAACGTTGTTTCTAAAAAAATACACCTAGTATTGCAGCAGTTTGTTCACTAATCAAGGCACTTTAGCAATTTAAGCTTCACAAAATTACAATCAAGGAGTTTTTAGCATATAGATGAACTTAGACATACAAAAAGGTGAATTCTAACCCAACCAAACATGAAGGTTAGCCTTAAGTAAAAATCACACACGTTTAAGTTCAATAAATAGATTCTGATTCACATGAGTTCGAGATTAAAAAAGGAACACCAACAGTAGGTTTTAGTTTTTGAACTTTTAGAGTAGAGTTTAATTTAATATAAAAACGGATTTAAACTAGTCAAGTGGTTTTACAAATCATATGGGTTATGAAATAAGTACTAAAACCAACAAGAACAAGAGTAAGTTGAGTTAACAAGGTACCTAAACCAAGGATGAACACAAACACTTCAAAAACGCAATGGAGACCTTCGAGCCTTGGATCTTCTAGTCACGATGTCTAGACCCGCCCTGATACCAATTGTTAGCCCCAATTTGAGGGTCCGATCGATTTATATTAAGTGTTTATGGGTTTTGGTAGTGATTTACTTGAAGATGTGATGAACTAGTGAGAAGTTAAAGAGATAATGTGTGAGAGAGAAAAACTTCAACTAGTAATTAACTCAACTAGATACAAATGAGAGTGAGAGGTTGCTTTTATACTAGCAACCTCCAAGTGGTAACATGACATGGTAAGTTACATTTACCATGGTTAAACTAACTAATAACATAACAAGTAAACTACCTATTACATTAGTAACACTAAAACCGCATGCCACAAATAATAGACAATATTAATTGTCAACAATGATAATGTAATAATTTAACATCTCATTAGATATAATAAACATTGGGTTAACTACATTAAATGAGATCGTTAACTTAAAGGTTTCAAAACAACACTTACATGTAATGACTAATAATGACTTAACCACTCAGATAAAATGTATATACATGTAGTATTTTAAGATGTATTCATACACTTTTGAAAGACTTCAAGACACATAGCAAAGTACTTCTACTTATCAAAAATGCTTACAATTGCATTCTCATTCATTTGGACAGGTGGATTGAATTGTTGAATGATTACGACTTTGAGATTCATTACCACCCGGGGAAGGCAAATGTGGTAGCCGACGCCTTGAGCAGAAAGGACAGAGAACCCATTCGAGTAAAAGCTATGAATATAATGATTCACACTAACCTTACTACTCAAATAAAGGAGGCGCAACATGGAGTTTTAAAAGAGGGAAATTTAAAGGATGAAATACCCAAAGGATCGGAGAAGCATCTTAATATTCGGGAAGATGGAACCCGGTATAGGGCTGAAAGAATTTGGGTACCAAAATTTGGAGATATGAGAGAAATGGTACTTAGAGAAGCTCATAAAACCAGATACTCAATACATCCTGGAACGGGGAAGATGTACAAGGATCTCAAGAAACATTTTTGGTGGCCAGGTATGAAAGCCGATGTTGCTAAATACATAGGGGAATGTTTGACGTGTTCTAAGGTCAAAGCAGAGCATCAGAAACCATCAGGTCTACTTCAACAACCCGAAATCCCGGAATGGAAATGGGAAAACATTACCATGGATTTCATTACTAAATTGCCAAGGACTACAAGTGGTTTTGATACTATTTGGGAAATAGTTGATCGTCTCACCAAATCAGCACACTTCCTGCCAATAAGAGAAGATAACAAGATGGAGAAGTTAGCACGGCTGTTTCTGAAGGAAGTCGTCTCCAGACATGGAATACCAATCTCTATTATCTCTGATAGGGATGGCAGATTTATTTCAAGATTCTGGCAGACATTACAGCAAACATTGGAAACTCGTCTAGATATGAGTACTGCCTATCATCCACAAACTGATGGGCAGAGCGAAAGGACGATACAAACGCTTGAATACATGCTACGAGCATGTGTTATTGATTTCAGAAACAGTTGGGATCGACATCTACAGTTAGCAGAATTTTCCTACAACAACAACTACCATTTAAGCATTGAGATGGCGCCGTTTGAAGCACTTTATGGTAGAAAGTGCAGGTCTCCGATTTGTTGGAGTGAAGTGGGGGATAGACAGATTACGAGTCCAGAAATAATACAAGAAACTATAGAGAAGATCATCCAAATTCAACAACGGTTGAAAACCGCCCAAAGTCGACAAAAGAGCTATGCCGACATTAAAAGAAAAGATATAGAATTTGAAATTGGAGAGATGGTCATGCTTAAGGTTGCACCTTGGAAAGGTGTTGTTCGATTTGGTAAACGAGGGAAATTAAATCCAAGGTATATTGGACCATTCAAGATTATTGATCATGTCAGACCAGTAGCTTACCGACTTGAGTTACCTCAACAACTCGCTGTACATAACACTTTCCACGTCACGAATTTGAAGAAATTTTTTTCTAAAGAAGATCTCACTATTCCGTTAGAAGAAATCCAAATCAACGAAAAACTTCAATTCATCGAAGAACCCGTCGAAATAATGGATCGTGAGGTTAAAAGACTTAAACAAAACAAGATACCAATTGTTAAGGTTCGATGGAATGCTCGTAGAGGACCCGAGTTCACCTGGGAACGAGAAGATCAGATGAAGAAGAAATACCCACACTTATTTCCAGAAGATACGTCAACACCACCAACTGCTTAAAATTTCGGGATGAAATTTATTTAACGGGTAGGTACTGTAGTGACCCGAACTTTTCCATGTTTATATATATTAAATGAAATTGATATTTACATGAATAAGTTTTTCCAACATGTTAAGCAATCAAACTTGTTAAGACTTGATTAATTGAAATAGGTTTCATTTAGACAATTGACCACCCAAGTTGACCGGTGATTCACGAACGTTAAAACTTGTAAAAACTATATGATGACATATATATGATTATATATATAGTTAACATGATATTATGATAAGTAAGTATCTCATTAGGTATTTTAACAATGAGTTATATACATAAAATTGTGTTTATTGAATTAAGAAACTCGAAACGATATATATAAAGATTATCGTTATAACAACGTCTTACTAATTACATATGAATCATATTAAGATATTGGTACACTATGTTTAATCATGATAAATGATAAGTAAACATGTCATTATGTATATTAACAATGAACTACATATGTAAAAACAAGACTACTAACTTAAGGATTTCGAAACGAGACATATATGTAACGATTATCGTTGTAACGATATTTAAATGTATATATATATCATATTAAGATATATTAATATATCATAATATCATGATAATATAATAATTTAACATCTCATTAGATATAATAAACATTGGGTTAACAACATTTAACAAGATCGTAAACTTAAAGGTTTCAAATCAACATTTACATGTAACGACTAACGATGACTTAACGACTCAGTTAAAATGTATATACATGTAGTGTTTTAATATGTATTCATAAACTTTTGAAAGACTTCAAGACACTTATCAAAATACTTTTACTTAACAAAAATGCTTACAATTACATCCTCGTTCAGTTTCATCAACAATTCTACTCGTATGCACCCGTATTCGTACTCGTACAATACATAGCTTTTAGATGTATGTACTATTGGTATATACACTCCAATGATCAGCTCTTAGCAGCCCATGTGAGTCACCTAACACATGTGGGAACCATCATTTGCCAACTAGGATGAAATATCTCATAAAATTACAAAAATATGAGTAATCATTCATGACTTATTTACATGAAAACAAAATTACACATCCTTTATATCTAATCCATATACCAACGACCAAAAATACCTAAAAACACTTTAATTCTTCAATTTTCTTTATCTAAATGATCTCTCTCAAGTTCTATCTTCAAGTTCTAAGTGTTCTTCATAAATTCTATAAGTTCTAGTTTCATAAAATCAAGAATACTTCCAAGTTTGCTAGCTTACTTCCAATCTTGTAAAGTGATCATCCAACTTCAAGAAATCTTTCTTATTTACAGTAAGATATCTTTCTAATACAAGGTAATACTCATATTCAAACTTTAATTCAATTTCTATAACTATAACAATCTTATTTCGAGTGGAAATCTTACTTGAACTTGTTTTCGTGTCATGATTCTGCTTCAAGAAATTTCAAGTCATCCAAGGATCCTTTGAAGCTAGATCTACTTTTCTCATTTCCAGTAGGTTTATCCATAAAACCTGAGGTAGTAATGATGTTCATAACATCATTCGATTCATATATATAAAACTACCTTATTCGAAGGTTTAAACTTGAAATCACTAGAACATAGTTTAGTTAATTCTAAACTTGTTCGCAAACAAAAGTTAATCCTTCTAACTTGACTTTTATAATCAACTAAACACATGTTCTATATCTATATGATATGCTAACTTAATGATTTAAAATCGGAAAACACGAAAAACACCTTAAAACCGGATATACGCCGTTGTAGTAACACCGCGGGCTGTTTTGGGTTAGTTAATTAAAAACTATGATAAATTTTGATTTAAAAGTTGTTCTTCTGGGAAAATAATTTTTCTTATGAACATGAAACTATATCCAAAAATCATGGTTAAACTCAAAGTGAAAGTATGTTTTCCAAAATGGTCATCTAGATATATCCAAAAATTATGGTTAAACTCAAAGTGAAAGTATGTTTTCCAAAATGGTCATGTAGACGTCGTTCTTTCGACTGAAATTACTACCTTTACAAAAATGACTTGTAACCAATAATTCTGACGTTAAATTTATACTTTTTCTGTATAGATTCATAAACTTAAGTTCAATATGAAACCATAGCAATTGGATTCACTCAAAACGGATTTAAAACGAAGAAGTTATGGGTAAAACAAGATGGGTTATTTTTGCTTGTTGTAGCTACGTGAAAATTGGTAACAAATATATATTAATCATATCCTAGCTAACTTATATTGTATTATACATGTATTGTAATATATTATGTAATCTTGGGATACCATAGACACGTATTCAAATGTTTTGACATATCATATCGACCCATCTATATATATTATTTGGAACAACCATAGACACTCTATATGCAGTAATGTTAGAGTTAGCTATACAGGGTTGAGGTTGATTCCAAAAATATATATAGTTTGAGTTGTGATCTAGCCTGAGACGTGTATACATTGTGTCGTGGATTGATTCAAGATAATATATATCGATTTATTTCTATACATATAATTATGAACAACTAGTTGTAGGTTACTAACAAGGACAGCTGACTTAATAAACTTAAAACAGTAAAACGTATTAAAAATATTGTAAATATATTTTGAACATACTTTGATATATATATGTACATATTTGTTATAGGTTCGTGAATCAACCAGTGGCCAAGTCTTACTTCCCGACGAAGTAAAAATCAGTGAAAGTGAGTTATAGTCCCACTTTTAAAATCTAATATTTTGGGATGAGAATACATGCAGTTTTATAAATGTTTTACGAAATAGACACAAGTAAATGAAACTACATTATATGGGTGAATGATCGAAGCCGAATATGCCCCTTTTGCTTGGTATCCTAAGAATTAGTAAACCGATCTACTAATTGACGCGAATCCTAAAGATAGATCTATTGGGCCTAACGAACCCCATCCAAAGTACCAGATGCTTTAGTACTTCGAATTCATTTTTATCATGTCCAAAGGAATTTCTGGAATGATAGGAGATATTCTTATATGCATCTTGTTAATGTCGGTTACCAGGTGTTCACTATATGAATAATTTTTATCTCTATGTATGGGATGTATACTGAAATATGAAATCTTGTGGTCTATAATTATGATTTGATAATATATAGGTTAAACCTATAACTCACCAACATTTTTGTTGACGTTTTAAGCATGTTTATTCTCAGCTGATTATTAAGAGCTTCCGCTGTTGCATAC